>NC_056739.1:284938638-285158638 GCF_019279795.1 Protopterus annectens | reverse complement strand
GGATAGTAATAATGCAGTACATACAGCTTGTCTGGACCTAGTCAAGGTCCTTGGCATTATTCCCCATGCAGGTATTATTGCTAGACTTGTAAATCTGAATATAAATCTTTATTGTGCAATGGACAGCTAATTGGTTGTCTGACATTACCCATGTTGTTAGTTAGCAGTGTCACTTTTGAAAGCAAAAAAGTTAACAGTGGTATACCACAGGGCTCATTGTTGAGCCAGCTCTTGTAATGTATTCCTTGGACTTTCAGGCTGATACTCCTGATCTATGGTTATATGTTAGCAGACTACTCTAAAATGGTTAGTCGCTGTTTGATCTTAATTGACTCTCAATTATTTCAGCATGGATTAGGCCAAGTTAACAAGTGGTGCAAGGGTAATGACCTCAGATTTAAATGTGAGTAATGGTCATTTTGGTAAACAAAACATTTTCACATGCCATGTAGATGACATACCCCTCAGTCAGACACTTGCTATACCTGATATAGGAACATTTGTTGATTTCTTATCATTTGACCTAAGTAACTAAGTGTCCTAAGTAGTTTAGAAAGCCTTCTGTCTAGCTGTTGTAATTTCCAGAGGCATCTCCCCTACATCCAAAGAAGTCTTAATTCCCTTATACTTACGTATAATGCACATTTTGGGATGCATTGTTCTAAACATATCACTGGGTTTGAGAGACCTCAGAGATTCATAACTGAAAAGATCAGTAGCTTCAAAAATCTTGGGTATCTGGACAAACTGACTGCACGGTCTCATAGAAATCTCCATGGAGATTTGTCTCGCCTTTCAAGATGTGAAAGACAGCCTTCTCTGACCTCCTTCCTTCATAAACCTGCAGGCTTCATCTTTAATTAAAAGAGAAGCAAACTATCAGTGGTCTATCACAGATAACTAACAGTTAAACCTGGCACCCCTTATGTAGATGCTCTTCCACTTCAGCCACATACAATACCTGTCTAGTTAATCATCACACAAATCTACAACAAACACCGCAGCAATAAAAGAATTCTCTTATTAACGTAGCCAAGGTTAGTATGCAAAAATTGTGGCTAGCCTTCCATAACAAATTCCATCAGAGTACAGATGCCTAAAAACACTCATTTAATTTAATGACTGTGTTTAACTGGCCTTGCACAAAGACAAATTAACATGTAAACACAGTAATACAGCAGGAAATGTACTTTCTAAGTGCTCACATTCAAGTACATTTTTGAGGAAAGCCATATGCTTGTAAATATGTATTGGGCTTTGCATATCTGGCTGATCACTTCATGCATAGCTAACAAATACCAGGGAGCTACAATGTAGATCTTTGATTAGCCTTTGGAAATTTCTTCTTGATCATTTAATGTTAGGATGTCTTACAGAATGACAGTGAACATGAACGTAGATTTATACTTTTCATCAATATGACAAATGAATAAAGGTGCATGTTGGAGGTGGGATGGACTGCATTGCCAGTAAAATGGTGAAAAACTTGTATCTTCTGAGTAATCCTGAGGACGATGTCTTAAAGTACTGGAATTATAAAGTCTTAAACTGACCACATGGTTCATACATCTACATCTTTAAAATGTAAGCTGATTACAATTTACAAATGGGGAATAGTATTTTATTACATTTATTTTATTAACTGGATAACTGGTGGTCTCAATTTAACCCTTGTCAACTAAGACTCTAGCTCCAGGAATAAAAGTAATTACACCATATATAAACAACAAGTTAAGTGGCAGGTGAAAACCACAGACACAGGGACTAAAAATTATACAGAGTGACTTTTGGTCAAGATTGAAGCTCGGATACTGGACATTTGAGGAGTCCATTCTGCAACTCTGTTTCTACACTAATAACATCAGAGTTTCTTGGCATAGGTTCATAGGTAGGTACTAGTCTATCTGCCCGAGGGCATTTTTAAGCCTAGCCAGAGTGTGTCAACTTTCGTCACCCCATTGATTAATTAACGGAGCCTTTGTCAAGCAGAGCCAATGAAGTGATCCCAGGGGTGTATTTTCTGTTACCCATCCACTCATCAAGGCTTCTCTTGAAGAGTGTTACTGAGGGGCTCTGCCTAACGTAGTTAGGAATTTGTTTCCAAAGCATGGGGAGACTCTGTGATAGGAATCTATCCCTCCAACATGTTCTATTTATTGTTGTGCTGAGGTTTAGCTCACTAGAGCGTGTGGCTTGCAGTGACTTGGATTTCTTTAGGTGGAGTATGTCCATCAATTCTGAGTTGGACATGGCTTTGTAAGTCAAGCAGAGATCACCTCTGAGTAAGCCATATGCCACTGAGTACAGCCAGAGTTTTTTCAGTTGGGCTGCATAGGACATATGTTTGAGGCCAGTAATCCTCTTGGTGAGGTGCTTTTGTGGTCTTTCCAGCTGTTGGAAGTGTCTTGTGAGGTACATCCCAAATGGGGCATTGTACTCTATGATGGGTCTGATGAGTGACGAGTAGAGGGGCACTATAACCTCTTTATTTCTAGATGTGAACCCCTTAGTAATTAGATGGGCCACATAGAAGGATTTCCTAACTACTTTGGCAATATGATTGTCAAAGGAGAGATTACTATCCACCTGGGTCCCCAGATCTCTTATTACCTCTTCTGTATTAAGGGGGCTGCCGCCTATGTGGTAATTCGTGAGTATTTTGTTTTTCCCAAACGGGATGACTATGCATTTTTTGGCATTTAGCTTGAGACCATGACTTTGGCACAGGTGTCTGTCTCAGTAAGGCCTTTTTGAAGGATGTCCGTGTCAGCCGGAGAGTTTGCAGTCATCGGCGAACTTGGTTAGCCATGGTCCTCCTGTGTTTGCTTGTACTTCTGAGAAATATATGCCGAACAGTAGGGGTCCCAGAACCGAGCCTTGCGGGACACCACTTGTGACTGGTTTAGAGTCAGACCTGGAGCCCGCTATTCTTACCGTGTGAGTTCTGTCTGTAAGCTAGTTGGCAACCCATCTTGTGATGTAGGGGTTTATGTTCAGGCTGGTGAGTTTTTCTATAATACCCAAGTGAGGAATGGTGTCGAACGCCTTGGCAAGATCAAGGTAGGCTGTGTGAACCACCTTTCCCTCATCTATGGCCTTGGTGACTGTCTTGAAGAAGTCAGCCAGGTTTAGTAGGCATGATCTGCCCTTAACAAAGCCGAACTGGGTTGGGTCAAGTGTTTGGAGGTTCCCAATGTCTTTGTTAATGAGTTCCATGATGATGCACTCCATAGCCTTGCAGACCAGGCTAGTCAGGCTTATGGGGCGATAGTTACCAGGGTTCCTCCTTTGTGGAGTGGAATAACTGTTGCTGTGTGCCATTCTATGCGCACATAGCCTGTGGAGAGGCTGAGGTTGAACAGCATGTTTAGGTGGGGGGTTAGTTCATTCTGTAGTTCGTGCAAGACACAGCCTGGGACACCATCTGGCCCCACTGATGCTGTGTTTTGGCTTTTGAAAGGGCTGTTTTCACCTGTGCTTCAGTGATTTCCAGGACACTACACTTTTCCAGTATTGTTGTGGGTCCTTTTGATGGTGAGAGGGAGGTGAAGTTTGCACTGAATCTATCTGCCAGGATGTTGGCAATATCAGTAGGTTCAGTATATTTTGTGCTATTATGCACTAACTCAGAGCATATCTGTGAGTTGCCACTTAGATTCTTGACATAGCTAAAGAAGGCTTTGTGGTTTTCTTTCGAATCCTTGGCTATTTTTCTTTCAAAGTTAGCCTTGGATGATTTTATGAGGGACCTTAGTTTCTTACTGATACTGATTAGAGATGTCTTTCCTTCCTGGGATTTGCTTTTTTTCTGAACTAGTTTCCTCCTTCTGTTGTATAACCTGTTTATGGAAGGGGTCCACCAGACTGGTTTCCTTCTTTTAGGGGAGTGAGTCTTGGTCTTGCTAGGGATGGCACAATCCATGCATCCTTCTAGGTGCTCATAGAGTGCAATTGTAAAGGATTCTGCATCTTGGGCAGTGTTACCCTTTAGCGTGGGGCTGTGAAACTTACCACCTCTGCCTTAAGTAAGGTGAAGTTTGCTTTAGAAAAGTTTTTCACTGTAGTTTCCTTAGTTGGGGGTGGTGGCGGGGTGTGGACATCCAGGGTGATTAGTTTATGGTCTGATCTAACCAGTGACGGGTTGACCTCCGGTACGGAACACCTGTCGCCCATGTTGGTGATGACCAGGTCCAATATGTTGTGGCCTCAGGTAGGGGAATTTAACAGCTGATCCAGGGCATTTGAGTTGATAAATTCCAGGAAGCGCTGGGCCTGGGAGTTTGTACTCAAGTAGTTTTTCCAGTTAATGGTAGGGTAATTGAAATCACCCAATATCAGGGTGTTCAGTAGGACCGTCATGTTTTCCAGTGTCTCCAGAAAGGTGGAGTGGTGGTCCTGGGTCATGCACGGTGATCTGTAGCAGGCCACAATTTGCAATGCAGATTTGCCCGATGTTAGTTGCACATGGATGATCTCAGAGGTATCATGCTGCGCCACTAACCTCGAGGTGTGAGTATCCTTGATGAATATGGATACACCCCTTCCTTTTGTGTTTTGGTCCGTGTTCTGTGGCTGAAATGTGTGGTATGAGTTGTAGCCCAGTAGTGCTGGAGTGCTCTCTGGAGCCTTGAACCAGGTTTCAATTACTGCACAGATGTCGATGTTCTCCATACTTAGGAGTGCTTTGAGCGCATGCATTTTGATATTTAAACTCCTGGAGTTGAGTAGCATAACCCTCATTTTTTTACTTGTGCTGTTTATGGTGGTGGGTTTAAATATTGAGCTTTGCCTAAAAAAGGCACTATGGAGGCAGCAAGAGCCTTGGCCAGTATTCAAAAGCCAAGGGGTGACAGGTGCAAGCCATCTCTTGTGAAGCAATGTGGCTTGTCGAGCATGTCATCCCAGGCTGACAGACACTTGATCCCCTTTGAATGACACCAGAAGTTTAGCCAATTGTTGAAATTGATCATTTTTTCTTTATACTGAGGTATCATTCTTGGTGAGAGCAGGATGCTACTCAGGGTCAGGGTCATACCCACCTGGGCTACATGATCAGAGAGCCCTTCCATGTCTCTTTTCATGTAGTCCAGGGAGGTACATCTCAGGTCATTCACACCAACATGAACAATGACAGAGTCATATTTGTACTTGTTCTGAAGTGACCTGAGTGCTTGTGTTATGTGGCGAATTCTGGCTCCCGATAGGCAGCTAATAGTAACCTTCTCCTTGTCCAGCCTAGTGAGTGGAGCATCAGTGTGCCTGACTATTGAGTCACCTATTACTAGTGTGTTAGGTATGTTATTTATCCTTAAGGGCTGTGATTGTGCAACACATTGATTTTGTGTTTTATGTGCTGTCTGGTTTGTGACTGCAGGTGAAGGTTTTGTGGGTGTCTGCTTTGGATCTCTCTGATGCTTTGGCAGGCTTTTATTTAGAGCCTCTGAGTATGATTTTGTGTATTTATGTGTATTTTTTGCCAGTGCTGGTTTAGTAGGTCTATGTGAGGCTGGAGGTGTGGTGCAAGTGTTAACCTTCTCCTCATGACTGTCTGTTCCAGTCTTGGGTGGAGAGACCTTAGCCTCCAGTTTGGCTGTATAATTGCATCTCTCACATATGTTAGTGTTTTGTGGTAGGAGGAGAGGGCTGTCTGTGTACATGAGGCAGTTGTAACATTATCTCAGGATACCGAGATTCACCAGCTGGACTGGAGAGTACACCTGAAGTTGCCCTTTGGTCATGCCTGAATAGTAGGGTGAGCTGGTTAGTCGCTTGGTTGGTAAGGGGTGGATAAAGAGCCTTGCCCTGCTGGGCAGTCAAGTGTTGGGGTATATTAGTGATTGCTATTAGGTCTGAGCAAGTGCTGGACTGTAGGATGCTTTTTGAGTGCTTAGGTTGAAAGTTAGACTAGTTTCAAGTGAAAAAACTGAAGAAGAGACTTAGTGGAGCTGGAAATAATTTAACCCTAGCTAACCAGTGCTGCCTGGCACACAAAACAGTGCAAATGCGGTTTTTAAACTGCTAACGTCTGGGCTGGAACCACTCCTCCAGGGACAGATGGCTGCTCAAAGTTCCCCTCTCTCACAGGTGAACAGAGAAACTTCCCTCTATCCAAGTAAGGTATGGGCAACTCAGACACTTGTAACACAGCCCTGAATTCAGCACTAGCCTGAAAACTGGACTATACTAGCTTAGAAAGGTGGGAAACAAAACATTTTTTTTTAAAAAATAAGGCAAAAACAGTAAAAAGTACACTTAAAACAGCTTTAAACGACTATAAGCGATCAGAAAAGTCTATTGCACTTTAGTGTGTAGCCTACAACAGTTAAACAATTTATTTAAACAAAAAACAACTTTTTAAAAGTGCAGGCAGTCAAATAAGTACAATATGTGAAAAAAAACAAGCTTTTAAATCACAATTAGTGCTGGAAAAATCAGCGTTTAGGTGGAAAACCGTTAAGTACAGCAAGACAATACAGAAAACTGATAATCACAAGTCTCTCTTTTAAGCTAGAAGGCTTGCATCAGTTTAAGGCTTTCTAGTGCTTTCCAGTAGGTTAGTTACAGGAAAGATTGGAAACAAGCGCAGATGTGGTCTTTTAAACCAGAAAGTTGAAAGAGATGGACAACTTCCTGAATGATCAATAAACTACAATTCCTGGGCCAAGAACCACTCCTGTTGTGGTAGACAGGCTACCTAATACTTACCACTCCCACTGATAAGCTAGAAGGCTGCACTCCAACACAAAGGCTTGGGGGGCTCAGAAGCTTACAAACAGTCCTGGATACAGCAAATCTGTACCTGGACTAGACTAGTTACGGGAAAGGTGGGGATCAAGCGCAAACATGGGCTTTAAAACCAGAAAGTTGAGAGAGATGGCAAAAATTGCCCTAACGGCCAATAAACTACAATTTCTGGGCCAGAACCACTCCTGTTGTGGTAGATAGGCTACCTAGTGCTTACCACTCCCACTGATAAGCTAGAAGGCTTCCCTCCAACACAGAAAGGCTTGCGGGGCTCAGAAGCTTACCAACAGTCCTGGATACAGCAACTCTGCATCTGGACTAGGCTAGTAACAGGAAAGGTGGGAAACAGCGCAAGTGCGGCTTTTAAACCAGAAAGTTGAAAGAGATGGGAAAAAACTGCCCAAACGGCCAGTAGCTACAATTTCTGGGCCAGGAACCACTCCTCTTGTGGTAGATTTGCTACCTAATGCTTACCACTCCCACTGATAAGCTAGAAGGCTTCCCTCCAACACAGAAAGGCTTGGGGGGCTCAGAAGCTTACAAAGAGTCCTGGATACAGCAAATCTGTACCTGGACTAGACTAGTTACAGGAAAGATGGGGAACAAGTGCAAAAGCAGGCTTTTAAGCCAGCAAGTTGAAAGAGATGGAAAACTACCTAAACAGCCAATAAAGTACAATGTATGGGCCAAAACCCACTCTTCCCATGGTAGATAGGCTACCTGATGCTTACCACTCCTACTGATAAGCTAGAAGGCTTCCATCCAACACAGAAAGGCTTGGGGTGGGGGCTCCGAAGCTTACAAAGAGTCCTGGATGCAGCAAATCTGTACCTGGACTAGACTAGCAACATGAAAGGCAGGAAACAAGCACAAACACAGGCTTTTGAATCCGAAGGTTGAAAGAGGTGGCAGAGCTTCCCAAATGGCCAATAAACTATAATTTCTGGGCAAGAAACCTCTCCTCCTGTGGTAGATAGGCTACCTAGTGCTTACCACTCCCACTGATAAGCTAGAAGGCTTCCCTCCAACACAGAAAGGCTTGGGGGGCTCAGGAGCTTACAAATAGTCATGACAAAAAAAAATTACTAGCTTGTTTCCTGCCTTTCCTGTAACTTGTCTAGTCCAGATACAGACTTCTTAAGGTTAAGGTATGAATTAAGGAAGAGTAGCCCAGAGTCTTAATTGGAAGACTAGTACAGACAAGCTTGGCATGCATCCACTCAGACTAGGACCAGTGAAGCACTGTGTCGACCAAGTACCTTAATTAGAATGTTGTGTGTAACCCACCACCATGTGCCAAATTATACCATTAGTCTTTAAGTGCAAGGATGGAAAATATCACACATGGATTTCTTTTGAGTATGGCTTTTTAGTAACTGTCATTGCAAGCACCAGCAAATCTCCACATAGCTGGTTTTGCTTACATGCTTTATTAAAAATCCAAAATTATTACAGTACATTGTTTGAAAGCTGACTTCATAAGCAGTCTCTAAAATTGTGAGTTAACATTCTAAGTTTCAAATATCATGAAAGCAAAGGTCTGCAAGCCTGCTAGTCTGGTTATGTGTACAGCATTTACTGCATAATGTTGTCTCGTCTCTTTATGTTGTAAAGCAGATTGACTCAAGTCTGCCAGATAAAAAAAGTGTTTTCTGCTGACCTCTCCCGATTATAGTCTTCAGTTTTAGAATTCGATATCAAGCTCCTTTTTCAACACTTCACTTTGTTTTCATTTATTGAAGGATTTCGCTGGAGGCAGGGCTTAGGAAAAGCTTTGGAGTACTGATCACCATATGTGACTTTGCTGGCTCTGGTGTGATGCCATGTTTCCTTCTCAGAGCATCACTAATGGCTCTAGCTAGAGAGTAATACCACTGGTACCAAGGATTTTCCAGTCCACTTTTATCAGACAGTAACCAGAGTAGTTTTGGGTTGTTTGATAAAGCCAAATGATTGATGGTCCAAGAGCTCCTGGGACCATACCTCTCAACTGTCCATATTATCACAGAATGTCTAGATTTTTGCCTCATATAAATGGTCTTTTTCTCATAAAAACTGTGGTTTTCTGGCAAATCACTGAAGATTGCAGTCACTAGATGATGTCATACATTTGAGTTTGACTTCATATCCTTCTGTCCTTCAGGAAGTGCATGATAATACAAAATGTGTTGTTATAGCTACTTTCTAAGGTTAAAAGAGCTGTATTTAAAATTTGTCCCTGATTCTGGGCCTTTGTGCCCCAACCATTAATTTTAGATTTTTCCACATTTCTTTCATTTACAGGTTGACAGGTTGAGAAGTATACCAGGGACAAAAAAACAAAAAATAAAAGATTTTTATATTCCATAACCTAACAGAATTAAACACCTTGATGCAGTTTTTTTTAAAACAAAATCCATTTACCATACTTAAATTGTCATCCTTAATTTATTTGTAGCACATCTATATTTCATTTACATGATTCATGAAAATAAATTTAAGATATTGGCATAATTTTCCATTGTCAAAGAAATAATTTGTCTACCTTTGTATAATACTCGTTAGACATTTATTTTCTTGAATTCTGCATCACAATCCATGTGTTCCAAAATAAATACATGTCTTCCTCTCCAACACTCATAAGATAAACTGTGTGTACTCCCTTTTTTTTAATTAGTAAGTACTCAAATGTTCTCTAATTTTTCCTTTTGTGTAGACTAGACACACAGACACACACCAAAAAAAAAAAAAAAAAAAAAAATACTATCACAGATATACCAATAAAATCATGTAAATAACTTTGATAGAAACAACATCCCCTGTGTTGCTTTAATATTTTCTTTTTAAATGCATGCTTATTATTTTAAAATCATGTAATAGCCTTGGTTCCCTCTCTATATTAACATTTATTGTATACTTTTGCTGATTTTCTAACTTTGATGTTTAAATTTTGTCATTTTTGTATACAACTTTGAGATTAACTCAAGTTTTTTAGTGTATTAGTCTTCAAATCTTTATTAACAAACACGCACAGATCAGTATAACAGGGTCACGCACAGATTCTTTTCTGAATAACAAAACCTAAAAAAAAAGAATGTGTATACTCCCTTTTGCTCTCCCATAAATATCGTAAACTCAGCGAACCTACAATTTTAGCATGCTCTGCTATGCTTCTTGAGAAATATATTTTGGTCTAAAGACACAAAGTAACATTTTGCCATACTTAAGATTATCCAAACAATTGTGTGCAGAGAATATTTGCCCCTCACTTTCTAAGTGACTTTTTATTATTCCAGTGATGCAAACATTAAGAAGCATCTTCAAGAATTTCTGTTACATGAAACTTTTGTTTAGTTCTAGCAGTTTCTGATGTGGATGAGCAAATGATTCTAGGTAGAGTGGGGAACCTTTATAACTCACATACAGGACAGAGGGAGCTTTCTGCAGACACTGTGTTGCAGGTAGTGGACCTGAATGTGCAGGTGATGTTCCTGTTTAGTTTTGCTGTAAGTGGTGAAGTAGGTCAGGAACAATGATCTGTAGATAAGAGAGCTCTATAGTAAGGAGGTACTTCTAGTGACTGGCAGTTTGTTTTGTAAAGTGTAGTGATGCTCACTATTGAAATGATGCATAGAAGTAAAGACTTTGATGCTGCAATTGTTATGTTTCTGCTCAGATGAGTTTAATGTGGCTGGGGGAAGTTCATAGTTTAACTTGGCGATTGAAGTAATTGATTCTTATGGGCTTTTTGGCTTTGCAGGTGTGTTGCCAGATTGCACTAGTTTTTGGGTGGTGTTTAATTTAAGGTCATTGTTTCTGATGACAATAAAGCCATACTGTCCTGACGTAGGAAAAATTATTTAGTGTACTGGCTCTCAATACATTTTGAAAGCCTATTAGTGGTCCTATACAAAATTGGAGTTTCTCTAAATGTCAGAACATTATGACACTATAAGACGCATAGACAGCCGACTGTATATGTACAAATCCCATGCAGTTCTTAAATTTCATGCAGAAGTATTGGTGCCTCTGGTGTTGCAAGTATAAAACGTACAATACTACATTTCTTCGTGGAATCACTGGTTTGTATAAAACTTTGTACTTCTGCATATAAAATATATAAAATGCTTTTTAATTAAAGACTAGCAGTTGCATGTAATGGGACATGTAAGCAGGTGCTACACTTCGGCTGCATAAAGATGCTATCTCTGTTACCTGCTACAGCTGTCTCCTTTGTTAGACATCACAATGCAAGAACACCAGCGATGCAGGCATGATTTTGTTCTTTTGCAGTTTTTACTTTCATTTTTAGGGATGGAATGAGATGTTGGAGTTTACCACAGTTTTAACATTATGCCTACATGTTGGTGTCTCCTTTGACATTGCATACTGCCCCCCCCCTAGATCTGATTATTTGTCTTTATGGTTCCTAAAGTCCTGCTCTCTTTTTTATTGTTTTAATTTATTTACCAAGTAGGCTGATTGATTACAGATTGCCCCTAAAAAAAAAAAAAAAAAAAAAAAAAAAAAATACTGTCCAGCGTCTGGTCAAAGCTGAGGGAATTTTAAGTCTGAAAGACAGGAAACAAGCTTGTCAATAACTTTCTCTGAGCTCTACATATTACTTGTTGAGAATCCCTTTTGTACACCCTGAGACAGAGAAATTTCCTATTAAAAATACTTTCAGGTGCTGTTTCAGCTGACAGAGTGGGGATTAAGGTCTATCATTTCAGCTTTAGTGTTACATGATGATAGGTTGATGGTTATCTGCGGTTACCTCTATTCTGTATTGGTCAGTTTTTCTTTATTGGGCCAAGAAGGCTAATGATTTCCCAGGGAAAAAACTTGCTGTTCCAAAAAAGAAAAAAAAAAAACTTTAAAACATTACATATAGTGGAGGGCTTTGCCCCCCACACCCCCCTACTTAAATATACCAACTTCGAGATCGCACTACAGTGACGAAAACGGCAAAAATAACAAAGGTGGCCAAGCGATTTCTTTCCCAGGGAAAGAATTTGATTATATATAATTTCGGTATTTTGCTGTTTCGTGCTTTCAAGTTCGATCAAGACGCATTTGAAAGAATGCATCTTCGATCATATAATATGGAACCAAATATTCTGTTGCTGGGCACTTCAGTTTACCATTTCTGATCTTAATGACCATTTGCTTATATTCAAACTTTAACTCTCTTTAGCCTCATCTTTTTTCTACAGTGCTTACAGCAGATTTGTTCAAGTTTCAATTAATCCTCCATCTCTGGAAATAAGGCAAATTGTTTGCATATCCTTATAAATCCTGTTTAAAAGATAGCAGACAGTTATATAAATCAAAGCAAGCATCAGAAAAAGATCCCGTGCTTCTCTAATTCATGTAATTCAGAGACTGTGTACTCTAAACACAGAATAATGTAAGGCTGCACTGTTCTTAGAATAAGAAATGTACTGTCTTTATTTTCATAACTGAATAGTAGGTTTTATAATGAAAATGGAAATGGGTAATTTAGATGGCAAATGACATTTTTGGTCCCTAATCAAAATTTATTTACTTATTATTATTTTATTTTACATTTGTTGACCGGGATAGTCTGAGTGGATACATGTCCATTTTCAGCGGAGGCCCGGGGAGAAAAGCTCCAGGGTAGAACATACAGTAAAAATCACAAAATGATTACAAGTTACACACAGTTTACAGGCACCAGTTGAGCAAGCAGGTAATATAATCATACATTTTTAAAACAGTGTTGACAAATTGACTAGGCAATGTAACATATTTACATACTATAGAGGAGGATCTAGTTGGGTTTTGAACAAGGACATAGCCAGTGAGTTTTAAAGTATAGCTTGAGGCTTTTCTTGAACTGAGTAAGAGAGGGTTCAAGAGTAAGATCAGCAGGAAGAGAGTTCCAAGTTTGCCAACAGAGTTACCAAACAGAGAGTCCCCAGCAGAGTTGTTGATTTTGGATGTTTGAACCAGTAGTTTATTAGAAGAGCGAAGTGACCTCAGGTTGCTATAAGGGTTGATGATGGTGTATTATCAGGGTGGTTGAGAACCTTATGGGCAGTTATAAGCTAGTTGTATTGAAGTAGGCTAGGCCAGTCTAACCACCCCAGAAGATTTAGGTTGTGACAGTGGTGGGTCCTATAGGCCATGCCTGTTGCAAATCTAGCAATATGGTTATAACAGCTGGAGAATTTGCTAAGAGTGGATTTGTTCAAATTAGTGAGTAGATAGGAGGCATAGAGAAGAGTGGAGAGTAGATGAAAATGGAAGCTATTATAGCATGTAACATAACCAGCTAAAAGTCATCTCCTAAAATGCTGGATTTTACTTTGAATATGTCCTCTGTACCATTGTACTCTCTACCTACAAGCACCCAGATTGCTCAAACTCTGGGGTTAACATCATAAATTATGTTTTGGAGATGATCACAATATGAGACTAAATCATATGTTGTTAATTTAAAGTTGTCTGAAACATACTGGAATATTAAAGCCTATATTCCTGATTTTGCATAACATGGAGCCCTCTGTATACCTGCTCTAATATGTGTATTAACTGCATTGTCTCATAGAAAAATAGATGTTTTGGAACTCAAGATATTCAGAATCAGTTTTGAGACTGGCACCATCTAAACAGCTGCCTCTTTTAAATTAGAAGCTGTACCAGTGTCACCTTAGCTGCATATTCATCTTTTTATACATTTACAGATATTTAATTGATAATCTGAAGGTACACATCTTGAGACCTTGGTAACTTTCCTTCCAGAGTAGCTTGTGGTAGATATGGTTTGGAGATGTTAGGACACCATAGGCATTTAAATGATGAACACTTCTTAGGTGGCTAGCTTTGAGGTAATACAATATAATTTGGCAGTTGGTACACATGATTACGACTGAGATGGTAACCAGCTACTCCTGGTGGACAGGGTTTGATTCCCTCAGCCTTCATTTTGCCTATTGTGTGAGCTTGAGCAACTTGCCTAACCAGAAGATATTTTTGGGCAATTGAGTTTGGGCTGGACTCCTTAAAGGTCTAACAGACTGCATGCCTAAGTAAGTACCTATGAACACTTTATATCTTACCCTTTTGATAAAGTACTATGCACAAAAAGTTTTGTAGATGACCTTTTTGACAGTAGACAGTGAATATTACAATGTAATTTGTTGACCTTGGATTTTTGACAGTACATAACAGTGTACTTCGCATTAAATGGTACTAATTAACTTTGTGGGATACTTAAGGGTTGGTTCCAGGATTAATAAAGATGGACAAACACTTGGGTAAAGGAATCTTGGAGAATGACAAAGTTAATTTCAAAATTATTGAATCCTTTGTTTGCCTTTGACACTCACAGAATTACAGAACAGTTGACAGTTTTTGGAAGTTTAATATGGCCTTAATCTGAGTACAGTTTTAATATGGTTACTTGAATTAGATCTAGAGTAGGTTCATAGGATCATACTGGGCTATCTGCCCTAGGGCATTTATAAGCCTAGCCAGAGTGTGTTTGGCTTTCGCCACCCATTTTAAATGAATTTTGCTATGCCCTTTTTCAAGGTTAGTATACTGTGCCTCTGTCTAACAGTGACACAGAAGTGATACCCGGGGTAAACCTACGATCTCCCATCCACTCATCAAGATTCCTCTTGAAGAGAGTCAATGAGGGACTCTGCCTAACCTGGACTGGGATTTTATTCCAGAGTGAAGGGAGCCTCTGGGTTATGAATCTGTCCCTCCAGCATGTCCTATTTATTTCAGTGCTGAGGTTCAAGTCTCTCGAGCACGTAGCTCAATGGGATTTGGATTTTCTGAGGTGCAGCATGTCCATTAATTCCAGGTTGGACATGGCTTTATACATCAGGCACAGATCGCCTCTGAGCAGGCTGTATGCCACTGAGTAGAGCTGGAGTTTCTTTAACCGGGCAGCATATGGCATCTGTTTGAGCCCTTTGATCCTCTTGGTGAGGTACTTTTGGGGTCTTTCCAGTTGCTGCAGGTGTCTGGTAAGGTACATCCCAAAAGGGCATTGTACTCAATTATGGGCCTGATGAGGGATGAGTAAAGAGGCACGATGACCTTCCCTGATCTAGATGTGAATCCCTTCATGATTAGGTGGGCTATATAAAATGTTTTTCTAACCACTTTGGCCACGTGGTTGTCAAATGAGAGATTGCTATCAACTTGGGTCCCCAGGTCCCTAATTACTTCTTCCATACTTAATGGATTACCACCTATGTGGTAATTTGTGGGCACTTTGTTTTTGCCAAAGGGGATGACTATACACTTTTTGGCATTTAGCTTGAGGCCATGGCTCTGGCACCAGTTGTCTGTTTCTATGAGGCCCTTTTGTAGGATGCTTGTGTCGGCTGGAGAGTTGATTATGGCGCCCAGTTTGCAGTCATCTGCGAACTTGGTCAGCCACAGTCCTTCCATGTTGGCCTGTACCTCTGAGAAATATATACTGAACAAGAGAGGTCCCAGGACTGAGCCTTGTGGGACACCACTTGTAACTGGTTTGGAGTCTGACATGGCTCCAGCAATTCTAACCATGTGTGTTCTGTCCTTGAGCCAGTTTGTAGCCCATCTAGTGACATAGGGGTTTATATTTAAGCTGGTGAGCTTTTCTATAATGCCTGAGTGGGATATTGTATTGAAGGCTTTTGCGAGGTTCAGGTAGGCTGTGTGGACCACTTTCCCCTCGTCAATGGCCTTGGTGACTGTTTCAAAGAAATCAACCAGGTTTAAGAGGCAGGATCTGCCCTTAACAAAGCCGAACTGGGTAGGATCCAGTGTCTGTAGGTCCCCAATATCTTTATTTATGAGGTCCATGATGATCCTTTCCATAGCTTTGCAGACCAAGCTAGTCAGGCTTATGGGACGATAGTTTCCAGGATCTGTTGAGGCACCACCTTTGTAGAGAGGGACCACTGTTGCTGTACGCCACTCTTTGGGTACATATCCTGTAGTAAGGCTGAGATTGAACAGTAGTTTTATGTTTGGGTTTAGCTCTTCTTGGAGTTCATCTAGGATGCAGCCCGGGACACCGTCTGGTCCCATTGATGTTGTGTTTTTTGCTTTGGAGAGGGCGTCTCTTACATGAGCATCTGAGATGTCAGGGGGCAGCACTCTGCTGGGATAGATATTTGCCCTTTTGCTGGGGAGGGGGAGGGTTTGCGCTGAACCTGTCAGCTAGGATGTTGGCAATGTCTGTGGGTTCGGTGTATTTTTTGTCATTTTGGACTAATTCTGAGCATATCTGGGAATTCCCACCCAGGTTCCTAACATAACTAAAGAAAGCCTTGTGATTATCCTTAGTGTCCTGTGCAATTTTTCTCTCGAAGCTGGCCTTAGACGATTTTATAATTGCCCGTAGTTTTTTGCTAATACTGATCAGAGATGCCTTCCCTTTTTGGGATTTTGCTCTATCATGTAGTAGCTTCCTCCTTCTATTGTATAGTTTGTTTATGGCTGGGGTCCACCAGACAGGACACCTGCCTTTGGAGGATTGGGTCTTGGTTTTATTTGGGATTGCATGATCCATGCATTCCTGAAGGTATTCATAGAATGCATTTATAAAGGATTCTGCGGTCTGGGCTGTATTTTCCACAGGCCTGGGGGCTTTGAAGGATTCCACCTCAGTTTTGAGGAGTGTGAAATTTGCTTTAGAGAAGTTTTTCACTGTAGTTTTCTGGGCAGGGGGTGGGGTCGGGATGTGAATATCCAGTGAGATTAGTTTATGGTCTGATCTTACCAGTGAGGGATACACTTCTGGTCTGAAGCATAGAGTCCCCATGTTGGTGATGATCAGGTCCAGTATGTTTTCCCCTCTTGTGGGAGTGGTAACAAGTTGTTCCATAGCATTTGAGTTTATAAATTCTAGGAACCTTTGGGCTAGAGTGTTGGAGCTAGAGTAATGCTCCCAGTCTATGTTTGGGTAGTTGAAGTCGCCCAATATAATGGTGTTTGGAGAGACCTTCGTATTTTCCAGTGTTCTTAGGAAGGCTGAGTGGGGTTCATGGGTTTGGGAGGGTGGTCTGTAGCAGGCTATAAACTGGAAGGCAGTTTTACCCACTGTTATTTGCACATGGATAGTCTCTGATGCTTCGTGCTGTGCCACCAACCTGGAAGTGTGGGTATCTTTGATGAATATTGATACTCCCCCTCCTTATGTGGTTCGGTCCAAGTTTTGGGGGCGAAAAGCATGGTATGAGGTATAACCTGGTAGTGCTGGGGTGCTCTCGGGAGCCTTGAGCCAGGTTTCTGTTACTGCACAGATATCAATGTTCTCCATGCTAAGGAGAGTTTTGAGTGTGTGCATCTTGAGGTTTAGACTTCTGGCGTTGAGTAGCATTACTCTTAGTTTCTTATCCCTTGTGATACCTATGGAGGTGGGTTTGTCTTTTGAGCCTTGCCTAAAAAAGACACTATGGGGGTGGCAAGAGCCTTTGCCAATATCCGAAAGCATGGGCAATGACTGAGTCATATTTGTACTTGCCTTGGGGTGACCTGAGTGCTTGTGTTATGTGGCGGATCCCAGCACCCGACAGGCAGCTCACCATGACCTTCTCCTTGTTCAGCCTGGTGAGCGGGACGTCAGTGTGCCTGACGATAGAGTCACCTATTACAAGTGTATTAGGTGTGTTGTTTAGCCTTAAGGGCTGTGACTGTTCAGCACACTGGCTTTGTGAGCTATGTGTTGCATGTGTTTTGTTTTGGGGTAGCGGTTGCTTGGGTGTCTGCTTTGGAGGTCTCTGCTGCTTAGGCAGATTTTTATTTAGAGCCTCTGAGTATGTTTTTGTGTGTTTATGTGTTTGGTTTGCTGTCATGGTAGGTCTATGTGAGACTGGAATTGTAGTGAGTGTGGTTTCCTTCTCCTCCTGACTGGTTACGTCAGTATTGAATTGAGAGAGCTTAGCCTCCAGTTTGGCTATATGGTTGCATCTCTCACATGTGTTTGTTGGGAGGAGGAGAGGGTTGTCTGTGTACATGAGGCAGTTGTAACATTGCCTCAAGATTCCCAGATTCACCAGCTGGACCAGAGAGGAGATTGACAACTGACCTTTGGACATGCTAGAATAGTATTGGGAATTCCTTTATAATTGAAAAAATGTATGCAGACAAATACCTGATATAGTTTCTAATAAATTAAAATATGCCATTTCATTCTATCTGAATTTAAGAATTTGGACAGATTAGATGTTATTTTTTTTGAGTAGCTTGACATATGTTCCTTTTGCCTTTTTAACAAAATATATTGCAAAGGAATGTTGAGAGTAGGTTCTGGGGTGGCACAGTGGTGAAGTGGATAGCACTGTTACCTCATAGCAAAAGGTTTTTCGGTTCAGGTCCCAGGTGGGTGCCTTCTGTGCAGAGAGTGCTTATCCTCCCTATGCTCAAATGGGTTTCCTTTGAGTGCTCCAGATTCCTCACACATTCCAAAGACATGCAGTGGGTGGATTGGACACTCTAAACTGACCATAGGTGAGTATGGGGTATGGAAGAATAACCAATACAGGGATAGCTACCCAACATTCTGAACCTTGGCTCTAGATGATCACTGTTGAAGTGACACTCCAATCCCATGAGCAAAAAATGGGAAAAGGGATTATGGATTGATGTTGAGAGTAGGGGCTGCCTGCTTTTAAAATCTGGCCTTAAGTTCCTTTCTCTTGGTTAGGCAGTATCATCTCCCACAGTTGCAGATTCAGGATATATTCAATACCATTGTCCAGCTTACAAAAGTGACACTAATTTCTAAAATGTGAACTGGTAGGAAACTCCTTGGCCTCTTAATACCCATTTCAATCGGTCTGTTTGGCTGATCCTCAGGAAAACTATTAATTTCACCTTTGACCTCTGTGAGAGCAGGGTGGGGTGATAATGGCAGTAAATGGAATAATGCATGTGAGTATATGCTTGCATTTTAGTTTAGGAGAGCCACTGCAGTCAACCACTACCTTTTGTTTTTCTTTGTTACATGCAGACCTCTCAAATGTCCAGAATTTTGTAATGCCCAGATTTGTCTCATAATTTTGATCTGGCCTGGTAGAAATTGCACTCCGTCATGATTGACGGTTATTTTGCCTTGTTAAAGTGATCTCTCAGATGAAGTCAAGGATGCATGTGACATAAAGGATTACCTTACTTTGCTACTTTAAATTATCAGTGAGCTGTCAGGAGAAAATTCATTACAGAATCCAGAAGGCAGCCATTCAGTTTTGAATCAAGACAAACCACTTGGTGATGACTGAAGTTTTCTATGCCATACCTCTCGACCTCTTAGTGCAAGAAATCTTGATAAATCATAAATGAAAGGGGGGACAAACGCCCCCAAAATATGGACAGATTATAAATATTGCTCCTAGAAAGTTGTTAGAATGACAAGATTTATTTTAACATGCATTTTCAGGAGGATATGAAGTTTGAAGCTCAAACGTTTTTCATTATTTAATGACTTCAGTCCTCAATGATTTGCCAGAAAAAATCACAATTTTTTTGAGGAAGAAACCAAAAACATGAGGCAAAAAAATGACATTTGGGATGTATGCTCTTTCCTAGTTCATGAGAAATGTGGTATTTAACTCTATATGGTGTAGTAATTTGAGTTCTATTCTTTAAGGTGTCTTACAGCCTGATTCAAACCAGTCTTACTTGGGCAGTTTTTTCCTGTAAAAGGGATTGCACAGACTTTGTGTTATTGTAAACAGTAATTCAAGGTGTGCTGTATTTATTTTCTGCCACTATGTTGAGAAAATTTAATGAAAGAAATTGGTACATTTGGATGTCCATTAGCTACTGTGATATTTTTTTTAATAGAAGACACTGACTATGGATAAAATCTAGTTTCACATAGATCAAACATGAACAGAACTAAAATCCTCTTGAGAACTGTGTTGTTTTGATGAGCTTGCATGTTAAAGTTGAAAATGATGCATTTACATCAGTTTCAAATTCACTGTCATGCAATTATTATTATCAGTTACTGGATCAAAGCGGGCAATACTTTTATCGACCCTTGCTCATTACGTCCAGTTACACAACTTCGAAGTGTACATTACATTTTCTTCTCTTTTGTTATTCATTTTAAGAACTTCTCATTTCCACTATCTGTCTGACTTTGTGCTTATTGAAGACCAGGAGAACTACTGAGTGCCATTATAGCAGTGTACTTCGAAAAACATCTCAAAGGTTTACATTATCCCATGATATTATGTAGAAATTGGGGCATTTAAGCTGTCCATCAGATAAACTGTCTAAAGAAACTGATTTGGTTTGTGGATTAAATACTAAAAGTGAGAAAGTTTAGTGCTGTTTTGATGAGTTTGTAGTAAAAGCATTTATTTAAAAAAATGAAGGGGGGGGGGGGTTTGCATGCCCTAACTCTGGTCAAGACTAAGATTCCATGTCCTCCCTCTCTAATATAATGAACTGTGGTTCCTGCATTATGAGAAAGAGGGCTGTTTCTTAATCATCAAATTTGAATGTTAGGATTTTAAGTTCAATTTCAAGTGTGCTTTGTCCAACATATACTTGGCACAACTACTGGTCTTAAATAAAAGTGGTTGATAATAGAAATGAAAAAGGTTTATGCTCTCTAGGGGCATGCGTGGAACTGGTAACAGTTAATCAAAACATTAACAAATGCATAATTTTAATATTTTTGGAATGAAAAAGTTTATATTGCTGTATTGGCACAACTAAATATTTGACAATATTTTCTAATAGGTTCATAGGTAGGTATTAGGCTATCGGCCCAAGGGCCTATGTAAGCCTAGCCAGCAAGGTTAATATAATTCACATGCACTATTAAATGCTTGTTAAGGGTGGCAAGAACTTAAGTTAGTCTACTTAAATGTGTATATGTATGGACATCTAGTTTCCTCAGTTGCTTGTGTAGTATTGTTCATTGTTTGTGTGTTAAGCACACACTGAAGTGTGTTAAATGCTTGACAGTATTAGCCTTGGTTTTTCTTCATGGTCAGTTGGGAAGATTAAATAATAGCTTTAACGTGTGCTCTGCCTCTCCCAGTGAATTTCTTCAGATTAACTTTTTTATAGCCTATCAGATTATTGGGCAATACTTTTTTACTTTTATATAGCTCTTTAAGATGGATAGTTTTAGGAACTAACATGAAGCATTTTTATACTTGTGCTCTAATCAAATATTTCAGTGACAATATTGATGGTAATATGTTGCATAAACTAAATTTAAAGATGTCCTTAGTAGCACTGGTTTTAAATTAATAGTGGGGTAACTCATGGTAAGCAGATCTAAAATCATGCTGGTTTCAGAGGATGAGGTTCTTTCATGCCACTCCAAGGTAATTGTAGTGTGACTGTGGCCACTTTACAGATGTTTCTCAACTTGGCATCTAAAAGGCTTTTGACTCTAGAAATTGACTGTAGAACTGGTTGGGAGTAGTACCACAGGGTTTCAAACTATTTGCTATCTGATATAGTTGTGGAATTTGGAGAGATTTAAGCATCCACAATGAACTGCATAGTTTATTGCATGGCTCTGACAACTGGCAGCTATAGGGCCATGGGCTACAGGAAGAAGAGCCACCAAGAAAGTCTGTTATTTTGAAGTAGTATTGAGCAAGCCTGAGGCGAAGATGATACAAAGTGCAAATATTCTTGCAATGGCAATCACTTGTTTTCTCTGCCATAGCCAAGGAGTACTGTAGTGAGGCTACCAGGGCAATAAACTCAGAGTACAGGGTAGTCTATCCACTTTACAGACCTGTAGAATGCAGTTAATGCAAAACAGGGCATCTTTAAGTGAGCAACAGTGCTGAGCAAGTTACTGTAGAATAGAAGTGTTTGATTAAGACTGTTTGGCAGAATAAACAGACATGTACACCTAGAAAGACAAAGCAGATGTAAGAGTTTACCAGACTAAATTGTGATATCACACTGCAGTAGAACATAGCTTCAGGCAAGACTGAATGGATGGCAGAGGAAATGAGTTTAAATCAAACCAGGATAAGCATTGCTTCATGTAGAGAGTAGTATGGTTATGATACAGACACATAGCTGAAATGAAAAAGAATTGCTTGCTTGTTTGAGTAAGCAGTATGTACATGGATTTTAGCAGGGTGCATGTCTGATTATGCTACAGTTGATAAGTTTGAAAACTACTACAGTATAAAGAGTACTGGGGTGCAACTGTGTAAGACTTCAAAGCACATTGCATAGTCTGATTGAAAACTTTTTTCCCATGGGCATGCTTTTAATCTACAGATTTTTCATACTGAACCGTAATATTCTAATAAAATGTTAAAATCTCATCTGGAACCTCTATCACAGAAATTAGAATACTTTGCTAATTCAGAAACAGAATACCATTAAGAATACCTAAAGTTAATTTGATTAAGGTATACAGTGGTCATGATATGTGAAAATATTTGTCATAATTTGCTTTACTAATGTTAATCTTGCAGTTCTCTGGAGGCAACTAGAATCCATTAAAATAAGTTTTGTTTACATATGAATGTTTTTAGTAAAATGGAAATGGGGATCTGACTTCAAAACATGACATGACAAAAGGCAGCAAAGGTGCAGAAGATAAATGTATTAAACCCACAAGGAAAAGGGTTTGATGTATACAGTTGGCATTATAAATTGTGTTCAAGAAATGTTAATAGATGAATAAATAACACTTGCTATAATATGCTTAAAACACATTACACAGTTTATGGTAGGTAGGATTTTCAGTCTTTTTTATAATTAAAAAGTAATGAGTTGCTTAAATTTGATCAGGAAATAAAATATCCTCATGATAAACCACACTAACATTTTCAAGTACCCAGATATGCTTGTAGTATGTATAGTTAGAATTAAAATTGTGCATCACATTTTCAGAATTTATTATAAAACATCACACTGTTTAGAAAGGAAATTCATTTTTAAATGTATGGTGCTATACTTCTTAGAAATGTCCTTCTGTTGTTGTTGTCATAAAGAAGTCTACTAATACTTCAAAAAATAATAAGTGCTGTTAACCACCTGTCATGAGGAAAATGTCTTTGCATAACAGCACATGCATCCTTTGTTGCTGCTGCAAGATTATATGCATTGTTTGATGAAACGTTAATGAGGACCTATTTGAGACTGTAACTTTTGCCTTCATCAAAGCGCCTGTGTTTTAGATTTAGATGAATGCCTTTACTTAATTATATTATGAAAAAATCTTCAAAATATTGTGAACCAAGGATGGATCATTCTTATTTATATAGGTGTATATCTAGTTCTACATGTAACCAGGAAAGTATTCCAGAAGAAAAAAAATGGTCACCATAAACTAACAGATTTTCAAAATGAGTTTACCTGTAGCTCACATATAGTTTACTTACCTTCTCTCCTTTCCCAAACAGAAATGTCACCATCTATGTCTCTGTCCCTGTGACAGAAATATCACCATCTATGTCTTAGTCTCTGTGAAGACCAATATGAGTTTGTACCAACATTCATTTCAGTTATGAATGAGGCTTCCATATAACATTTTAGTGGCTTCCTTGATATTAAGTCCCATAAGGCCATCAAATCATAGGAGTTACAAGACAACAGAGCTGCAAGGCATTTTAATCTTACCCATATACACCCTTAGGCCTTGCGTACTTTTTTCAAGGAAGGCCAGGCCAGTTACTCCAAGGATGAATTTGTGAATACTCGTCTAGTTGTCCAGCCTTTTTAAAGGCAGACAGTGTATCACACTGTTTAATTTTGAGAGGGAGTTTATTCCACTGAAGGGGTATGTACAGTGTGTCAAATCTATCCCTTTTCAGAATCTTAATTGTTGGTAGATTTAGGTCTCTTGCTCTAGTGTTAGCCAGAGTAGTTGTTTTATTTTGCGGTGGCCTTGGTGGTGCAGTGGTTAGCGTTGCTACCTCACAGCAAGAAGCTCTCCGGTTCGATCCTCAGCTAGGGTGCCTTCTGTGCGGAGTCTGCAAGTCCTCCATGTGGTCACGTGGGTTTCTTCCAGGTGCTCCGGTTTCCTCCCACACCCCAAAGACATGCTGTAGGCAGATTGGATACTCCAAATTAGCCCTAGGTGTGAGTACATGCGTGTGCCTTCCGTGGAAGGTTGGGCACTGAGCTGGCAATTCAACACCGTAAAACTCCACTGCCAGTCATGAATGGACAGGTGATCAACTGTGGTGACTCCATAACTGGGAAAAGCCAAAAGAAAAAGAAGTGGTATAAGATTTCTTGGACTACTGGATTCCTTCTGCCTTGCTTATAGGGCTATGTGTCATCCCCTAAATAAGTCTATAGGAAACTGAATACTGGGACAAAGACTTCAATCTTTCCTGATAATTAATCTTTGACTCACCAGATATTTTAGTTAAAAACCTGTAGTGTTTTTCTGGTTGCTTCATATGCCTAGTAAGGTGCATCCAAAATGGGCCACTGCACTCATTGATAAGTACAAGAAGGTGAAGACTTCAGATCTGGAAAATATACTTTTAGCTATGAGTTGTGCAAGGTAAAAGGACTTCCTAGCCACTGTTGCAGCATTTTGGTCAAATGTAATGGAATTCTAGGCCTATGCTCCCAGGTTGTTTGCAGCATTTTTTTTTTGAAGTGGTGTTTTATCTATCCTGTAAGTAGGAGTTAGGAGGGTGTTTACCAAATGCTAAGATGTTGCACATTTTGACTTTGAGCTTGAACTCTTTTTTTTCAGTCCACCAGCTATTGACAAATACAAGTTTTTTCTGGAGCCGGAGAGGAACTTGATGACAACTGCTTGCTTACCATCTTCTGCCAACTTTAAACAGACATTCGCATTGATAACTGTAGACTAGACTGAAGAAGTAGATACTGAACAGTAGAGATCACAGAACTGATCCCTGCAGGACTCTAATGTAATCTTCACATTGTCAGAGGATGCTCCACACAGTATCACAGTGCAAGTCCTATCTCTAAGTCAGTTGCCTATACATCTAACCACATAAGGGTCAATTTGGAATTAATGGAATTTATGTTTGCATATGGTATGGTTTTGAATGCATAGGTGAGGGCATACTATGCTGTGTGAACAGCTTATTTGCACTCAACAGCCTAAGTAACCTTCATGAAGTTTACTAGATTCATTAGATAGGATATATCCATGACAAAATCTAACAGCTGGGGGTGCAGTCTGATATTTTTGATATACTAAATTAGGTCTGTTAAGATACATTGCATGTCTTTGCATGAAAGACTTGTAAGACTGATAGGCCTGTAATTCATGGGTTTTGAGGTGAGGCCACCCTCATGGAGTGACATGAAATATGTAAGAAAGCAAGTTGATAAGCTCAGCATGAAAAGTTTGAGGAATGGTTTTGCAAGTGCTAGCTTATTGTCATTCGGTACCTGGTATATTGTCAGGTACCATGGGTGAGGTGTTTTTAGTTTTGGAAAGTGCCGTCACAACTTATGCTTGTGTTGGTTGGTGGCATGATTACATTAGCAATTATTTGGGTTTGTAATAGACATCCCTGATCTAAATTCATTAGCCAGTATGGTAGTAATATTCACTGGATCTAAGTAGTTACTATTGCAAGTAAATTTAGAGTAATGTTGGGTGTTTTGTATGGGTCTATATTATGTTATCGGAAAGGCTTTCCATTGAACACCCTTTCATCGACCCTTAAAAAGCAAACTGCCATTTCAGCAAATGGGTACTTGGTGATTGTTTTCCCTAGGAAAAAAATTGCTAGGCCATCCTAGTGAGTTTGCCCTTTTCCCCACTGTAGTGGGATCTCGGAGTTGGAATATTTAGTTAGGGGTGGTGTGGGGGTGTGGGGGGGCTTCACCCCCCAATTTTTAATGTTTGAAGTGATGTGTCGTTTTTCGTAGGGAAAACAAGTTTTTCCCCTTGGAGAAAAATCGCTGATGTGGCCATTTGCTTATTTGGCAGTTCGCTTTTTATGGATCGATGAAAAGGCATTCGATGAAAAGCCTTTTCGATAACATAATATAGACCCATTTAGCATTTATCTTTAAAAAATTTAAGAACTGTGGTTGTCTTTGGATTCCCTGGGTAGACAGCGTTCATTGGAATCCTTTCATTTTATTTTCCTTTTTAGCCTCTTATCTAGTTGTTTGTTTTTCTTAGCTTTGTGGTTATTTTGTTCTGCAGTTTGTTCCCTTTATTATGTTAGAGGACCACCACACTTGTTTGCTTTTAAACTTTTCCATGGTCTTGGATTTGGTGGGAACTGCCAATTTGATACATTTGTCCTGGTGCAAGTAGAACTTTTCTGCATAACTCTTTTATTGACATTGTGGGTAACAGTGTTAGTCTCTAATTTAGGGACTTCAATATAGAATTTTGAACGTTTGTATATTTAAAAGTTTTTAAATTCTGCATTTGTCAGTTTAGAGGTTTTGAGAAAGAAAGTTGTTAGTTTGTTGTCTCATTTATCCAGTGGAGATACCTTGGGAATGGTTCATGCAGAAGCTAAGTTTATTATCTGGTCAGGTAAATCCTGATTTATAGGAGGTTCATTTTTTATCTCATCCAGGGAGATGTCTTCATACTGATAACTGCTGCAGTGGCCTAAACTATATGTATTATTTCCTGCAAGGATGCAACAGCCATCCAGCTTCCAAAGCTTCAGAACACCTTCCACATGCCCAAGCCATTAGTCAGCTTGAGCTGAACTAACAAAAAAGATTGGTTTGGGTGCCAAGCCATTCATAGTTTTACTGCCGCTGAATAGTACACCCCTCTGAGTCTTTTGATGATTTCTGGTTGGTTTGTGCTGTTCCGTAGATGGGCAGATAAGTTCCTTTTGGGGGGCTTTTTTGGGGGGTCTTCCTTTTAAAAGAAAATGTTTGATAACACTTTGCTGTTGAGGACATTATTTTAAGCTAGGAGTCTGTGTTTTAACTGATAGTCATGAGTCTGTATTGTACTTTTAAACAGGGGCATATTATTTTCCTTTCAGTTTAAAAGTTGTTTATTTACAAAACACTTTTTCAGTGGAGAAATTGTTTGCTTTAAAACACTTTTGACAGCCCCAAAGTCTAAGGTATTATTTACTGTGCTTCTCCATGAAAAATGGGACTTTAAAAGACTAAATTTTTATCTGCTATTGCTGCATGTTTTCCTCAGAGAAGAGCCATCATTTTCAGATTGACCATGGAACTGGGTTTGGCTCAGGGTTTAATTCAGGCTATTGATCCTTCTTATAAAATATAAAGTATAAAACAAGTTCTGTAAAAGGAAGAGGGATACCTGTTTTTATGAAGAGATTCAAGATTCTGAATCAGGGCAGAAAAATTAAGGGGCATGGTTTATTCATCTGATTTCTGATTCAGACTCTGAGGAGAGCTCAGTCTTTGTTTCTCCCTGTGGGGGGATCTCTGAGATTACTTCCAGCATGTCCCTGTGTTTTCAGTGGGAGAATATTGAGGTTTCTCAGTCGGAAAATACTATAATCTCTTACAGAAAAAATTTCCAGAAACTTTACCTATACCTTCACTCCTGCCAGTATTGGAGGATGTTTGTATGTTGCTGCCTTTAATTTTCCTGATAATCAGCCAGCTGCTCTAAAAAGACATGAAGTATAAATCGTTTACGTTTTTATACTCTCTTCCCAAATGTGATGCAGCAGCTATAGCTTTACCTAAATGTTTAGCAGCAGGATTAAGTGAAGTATTTTGTCACTTTAACTTGATTCACCTTTTGCATCACTGTATCTGGTGCAAGAAGCACTGATTAGGGTCTTCATTTGAGTGGTGATTTTTTTTTACTCCCAGTGTGGGGGGAGGGGCAAATGCCTTTCAAAATTTGTTTTTCCCACATTTATGCCACTGAGAAGCAATGATGATCTTCAACCTCAGCATCATCAACTCAGGAAAAATATAGGATGTGTCTGTAAACTTTAATGGATGATTACTACAATTGTGCAGACGCATGCCCATTAAAGTCTATGGAGGCCTGCCTGATATGACATCACTAGGGAAAACACTACATTTGTTTGGCCATGGTTTCAAAATAAAAATTTACAAAGCTTTTTATTGAAACAACAACCCAAATAGCAGACTCTGGCTAAATCTATCATGGCACTTGATGTACCAGATGCCACAATGCAGGACCTCAGTGCTCCAAACATTTTAATTCCAGTCCTAATCTTTCTGATAAGGATAGGAAGATTATTGATAAGCATGGGGAAAAAGTATATGCTTCTGCAACTTTGATTTTCAGAACTTTGAATTGTGAGGTTCATTTGTTAAGATTTGTTCTTACTAATTGTAAAAACATGAGGGATATTTTGTCTGCATGTGCTTTTCTTTTTTAAAGTTTTTATTGAATTTTAAACATAAACAGAAATGATAACATTTCATTTAAGAGGAAATATTTGACATAAAGTAAAAAAAGAAATAAGTAGTAAATCAAACACTTGAAACAACTATTTACAATTGTGTCTACTAAATAAAATACTGTAAAAATGCTGAAATTATCTATAGTTCTAAAAAAATCAATTATTGTTTATGTTGTATGAAGAAGTAATTCTTGTGGTTTTTGATTTAATGGTAACAAGTTCTACGTGACAAACTTCAGTTGCAATGTTCAAAAATTTGTTGAAGGAGGGAGTAGATTAATTCTTCCAGTTTCTTATTACTTTCCTTGCAGTTGTTAGTATGCTCCACAAAATTGGGTATTTCAGTCTTGTAACACATTTAGGGATTGGAGTATTAAGAAGAACTAGTGACTTAGTTAGTATAAATTTATCAGAAAACAATGTCTGTAAAAATGGATTGATCTCCTTCCAATATGGTTTAATTATAACATAATCAAAAACATATGTTCCCAATCACCTTTAATATCCAACTTACATCTCCAGCAAACCAACTTGATTTTGGAAATTAATTCTATTCTATTTGGAGTAAAAAAACAACATATATTAAAATTTCCATGAAAATAGTTTCCATTTAAGTGAATGTGGTTTGTTTAGATGATGTTAAAATGAGTTTTTTATATCCATTATTAGGAGGTTTATTATTTGAGTTTAAAGTAATTCCAATAACTCTCTTTATTATATTGTAATTCGTTTTTGATTAGTTTATAAATTTTGGATAGAAGACCTTTACCAGATAATTTCTGTTCTAACATAGTAATTAAAAGTTCAATTAAATTAGGGATAGTATTCCTCACTGAAGGTTGCATAACTTCACTTTTATGTTCAACAAAGTATCTATAATTTTGCACATGCAAACATAACTTGTCTTCCATGTCAAACCTACTAATTATGCATTGGGCAGAGTACAAATTCCCTTTATTTATTAACTGAAACAAGTATATTAAATAATGTTCCTTGAAAGTACACATAACATATATATTTAAAGTAGAAATATTATTTTGGGTATAAACTATTGGAAAAATAAGGAATAACCATGATTTATACATTAGATTTTTGTGAATAAAATTTCCTAGAAATTATTTGATTACGGTTGTTAATGAAATATTCTTTTAAGAAGCAGAGCAACGAATTTAGATTTAAATAATAATTACAATGTTTAATGGAGTTAGATTGCATCCAAATGTTTCCTTGGAAGACTTTCCATTTAGCAGTATAGTAACTGACCAAAGAGCTATTGTTTTTATTACAGATGATAGAGAGTATAGTTCTAAATCCGATAATCCAATACCACCAAAAGGACCAATCTCTAATGTGATGACTTAAAGCTATTATAGACTTATTAGGATACCACAGACATTTTAATATTAAAGATTTAAACACTTTTATAATGGTTTAAGGAGGGGTTAAGGATAATGATTGCACAATATATAGAATTTTTGGTAAGATAATCATTTTAATTATGGTGAGGCTGTCCTCCATAGCAAAAAAATGTTCCTCTTATGAGATTTTCTATTGAAATTAAACTACTATTATAATTGATGGTTATTATTTTATTAATATTTTCAGCAATAATTATTCCCAGGTAGTTTAACTTTTTTTCCCAGACTATGTATTTATTGACTCTTTTTTTATGTTATTAGTGTTATGATTTATAGGCAAGATTTTTGTTTTATTTTCATTTTAAAAAATTCCATATTTCTTCAGAAAATTTTCCATTAAAATAAAGAACATTAAACAGTGAATTATAACATTCTTTCAATGGTAGAATAAGAATATCTACAAATAATTGAATTTTGGAAGTTAGATTCTTATCTATCTGTATACCTTTAATGTCTGAGCAAGATCTTATCAAATTAGCAAATGGCTCTATAATTCAAGTGAACAGTAAAGTTGAAAGTGGACATCCCTGCTTGGTTCCATTAGATATCTTAATTGATTCTGAAGTAAATGAACCTATATTTACATATGCATAAGAAGTGAAATAGAAAAGATTAATGAAATGTATAAATTTATCTGAGAAATTACTTTTTTCAAATAACAGTGAGAGGTAGTTCCAACTGACCAAATCAAAAGCACTATTCATATCCAGACTTACTATAGTCAGATTCTCTTTTTTCTGTTTGTGAAGTCAGTTACTGTTAATATTCTTTTGATATTGGCATAGGAGTTTGTATTTAAAATAAAACCAGGTTGGCCATCATCGATCAAGGATAGGAGAAATTATTTTAATCTATTTGTATAAATGGACATAAATAATTTATAGTCTATGTTTAATGGAGAAATTGGTCTATGAGATGAACATGTTACAGGATCTTTATCTGATTTTTAAAATTGGGGAAATATGGGTGTATTTTCATTAGGGAGGAACATTTTTTTTAATTTTTTACTATCTTGAAAACTTTAGTCAACATATCGGAAGCTTCTTTTGACATTAACTTATACAGTTTGGGAATGCCATAATTTCCAGGAGCCTTATTTGGCTTTATTTTTTTTTTTAATTTGAGCTGTTAATTCAGAATTTGAAATAGACCTAGCAACAATACCAATATGATCTTCTGTTAATCTTTTCTTAGTATATTTCTTAATAAATTCTTTAATTTTCTCTTTGGGATTCATTAAAGAATTAATAATATTAATTGAATTAAAGTGAACGCTGCGTTCTTCCAGGTTGTCTTCTAATTCAGTGACATGTTTTTTTGTTGTGGGGGAGTATTTTATTTAATGTGATTAGTTTTGTTAAGTATTTTTGTTCTGATGTCATTACTAGAATCTCCTTGTGTTCTGACTGAGAGTGCTTCCCAAACAATCTGGGAATATAGAGCTGATAAGTATATTTTTGGCACTTTAACTGTTTCACTTTAACTAATCAGAGTTTTGCACTGTCTTTAATTTTTACTTGACTGAATTATTTATATATTTGCTGTCAGAAATTAGTTTTCTGATCTTTATGAAACTTTTTTTCTCCCACCCCCACCCTATTGCTGTTGTGTTCTTAAAGTTGGTAAAACTGATCTAACAGCTTTTGTGTTATCTGATTGTCTCAAGGCTTGGCTTTTGTCTTGCTGGTATAAAAATATTGCCATTTTGTAAATTCCTGCATATCATTGCTAGAATCTCCTAGTGTTCTGACTGAGAGTGCGTCTCAAACAATCTGGAAATATAGAGCTGATAAGTATATTTTTTGGCACTTTAACTGTTTCACTTTAACTGTTCAGAGTTCTGCAGTGTCTTTATTTTTTGCTTGACTGAACTATTTATATATTTGCTGGCAGAATTTAGTTTTCTGATCTTGCTGAAACTTTTTTCTCTTACCCCCCACCCTATTGCTGTTGTGTTCTTAAAGTTGGTGGCTTTTGCAGTTGCCTGCCCCTACTGTAAATCTGATCCAGGACACTCCTCCCACTCCCATCTTCTTAGCTCATTCTACATAATACAGAGATAATTTGGGAAGGCCAAAGACCTTAGTCCCTTAATCTTGAATTATCTTCTGTTCTTTCTCTCTCCCTTTTTACTTTATTTATATAAAAAAGACACTTTATTCACCTTCTTATATTTTCTAATTTGTGTTTATTCCTACTACTCTGTTACTTCATCTTGCTTTGATTTTTCCTGCTACTTGCTGCCTGTTCTCTAAAGTGTTCAACTGCATTTTTTTCTGTTGAATTTATTACTGCTTGTTTATAGCCTGTCCAAATTAAGTGTTATTCTTAAGTGTTATTCTAAGCTCTTAGTTTTGGTTTAAGCACTTGGCCTTTAGGCCCACCTCTTCGATCTCCCTGGCCTTTCTCTCTCAGACTCTGATAAATATGGATGGGCAATTTTCTACAGTTTCACCTGCCAGTCTGGTTGATATGGGCATCTTGAGACAGTGTAGCAACAGCCTCATGTACACAGATAACCATCTACTACTAACACCTAAGAACACAATTTGTGAAAAATGCAAATACATTAGGAACCTAGAGTCCAAGCTCCTTCCCCCTCGAGCCAGTATGTCTGGCACTGAAAAGGTTGTCAACACAATCACTACATCTCAAACACCACCCACACCTACACAACACACACCTATATATGCGAAAGTCCTCCACATAAACATAACCAAACAAAGGAGACCTCTGAGGTAAAAACACACATGAACTCCACAGCACACCACATACCATGCATAGTCCACAAACCTGTGCCTCACAGCCACTACGGCTTCACCATAAACCCAACATATTAGTCAAAGGAGACTCCATTGTGTGACACACAGATGTGCCTCTCACCAGGCTGGATAAGGAGAAAGTTACTGTTAGTTGTCTTTCAGGTGACAGAATCCACCATATCACATAAGCACTCAAGTCTCTCAACAATAGTTACTGTTATGACTCTGTCATAGTCCATGTTGGCATGAATGACTTGAGATGTACCTCTCTGGACTATATGAAGAGAGACATGATTGAGCTCACTGATTATGTGTCCCAGGCAGGTATGTCGCTAGCCATAAGCAGCATTCTACCATCACACGAAATGATGCCTCAGTACAAACAGCAAATGATTGATTTAACAATTGGCTTAGTTTCTAGTGTCATTCCAGGGGGATCCAGTACCTGACAGCCTGGGAAGATATGACTGACAGACCACAATGTTTTGCCAGAGATGGCCTGCATATGTCTCACCTGGGCTTCAGGCTTCTGGCAAAGGCTCTTGCCTCCCCGTAGTACTTTTTTATGAAAAGTAATGAGGTTAAAACTATCAAAATAAAAATTTCAACAAAATACAAATTAAAGGTCATGCTGCTAAATGCTAGGAGTCTAAACATGAAACTGCACTCATTGCAAGCATTCCTAACCCTGGAAAATGTTGTTGTCTGTGCAGTCACAGAAACCTGGTTCAAAGTTGCGGAGAGCACCCCGATCTTACCTGTGTACTCATCTTATTATACCTTCAGACCCCAAACTGTGGGCAGAAAAGCCAAAGGAGGTGGAGTTTCAACATACATTAAAGACATGCACACCACCAGGCCGGTCAAACAGTATGATGCACAGGAGTCAGTCCAGGTGCAGTTAACCACTGAGAAGTCCCCTATTCAAATCACAGCTAGCTACCAGCCCCCAAATCTGACTCAAGATGCCCAATCTGCCTATTTGGGGCTGGTTTGAATTTATCAATATTCAACCCTTTACCCTGATCTTGGGTGACTTTAACTTCCCAAACATAGATTGGATGAACTACTCATACCAGAACACAAATGCCCAGAGATTCCTTGATTTTGTCAATGCAAATGCCTTGTAACAGCTAGTCAATATCCCCACAAGAGATGATAATATCTTAGACTTGGTATTAGCCAACATGAGTAACCAGTGCAGCATCCCTATAGTATCATCCTCCCTGGTAAGATTCAACCACAAGGCAGTCACTTTCATAGTCACCATCGCCCCAACCCCCATCTAACAAGGATGAGACATAAAACATTCTCCAAAGCTGATTACAGCCTGCTGAGGGATGGTATAAACAGCTTCACAACCCCCTCCCCCTCTGTAGGAACCGGCACCAATTTCCAAAACTACTCCAACACACTATATGAGTATTTATATAGATGCATGGAATCAGGAATACCCAACAGGACTAAATCATCCTCCTCAAGGAAGAGTAAACCTGTCTGGTGGGCATCTACAATAAATAAACTCTGTAACAAAAGAACAAAATTGCTGTCCAACACCAAGAAGGAGCAGGTGCCCAATTGGAAGCAATGTCTCCTTAGCCTGAACAAGCAAATAAGAGCACTACTGAAATCCTCCAAAGCAAACTTTGAGTCCAAATTGGCTACCTCTACTAAAGACATTCATAAGGACTTCTTCACATATGTCTGCATCCTCAAAGGAAGCACCCAGATCTGTTCAGAACTGGTAGTCAAGGACACCACATATACAGATGCTGCAGATATAGCAAACTTGCTGGCTGACAGATTAGCGAAAACATTACCCCTCTGTCCCCCCATCAGTAAATCAGGACATCCCCAGTACCTGCCCCCTTCCTCTTATATCTGGAGAACAGGCCATCACTGCTCTTTCAAAGGCAAAAAATACAGCCTCCATGGGACCCGATAACATCCCCGGCTACATCCTATGAGAATTCAAGCAGGAACTTGCAGCACCATTAGACACCATATTCAACTAAAGCCTGAGCACTGGCTTTGTCCCAGCTGAGTGGAGGACAGCCACTGCCATGTCTTTACACAAGGTTGGAGCATCCACCGATCTGGGAAATTATAGACCCATCAACCTAACTAGCCTGATCTTGCAAGGCCATGGAATGAATTATCATGGGCCTCATTAACAAGGACATTGGCAACCTCCAAACACTTGATCCCACACAGTTTGGCTTCATCAAGAGGAGGTCATGTCTGCTAAATTTGGTCAACCTCTTTGAGACAGTCACCAAAGGCATGGACGAGGGGAAGACACACTGTCTACATTGACCTGGCCAAAGTCATTGACACTATTCCCCACTCAGGCATAATAGATAAAGTCTTTCAACTAGGCATCAATCCCTATGTTACCAGATGGGTAGCAAACTGGCTCACTGATAGAACATAAGTAGTCAAAATATGGGAAGCCACCTCAAGCAGTAGACCCATAACAAGTGACGTATCTGAGGATTCAGTCTTGGGGCCTCTGCTATTTGGGATATACTTTTCTGAGTTACAGGCCAAAACCAATGGGCTATGGCTGACCAAGTTTGCAGATGACTACAAGCTGGGTGCTGTCATCAGCTCCCCTAGTGATGTGGACATCCTCCAAGACGGTCTTACTCAGACAAATGACTGGTGCCAGAAACATGGCCTTAAGCTGAATAAAAAAAAAAATGCATCATCTCCTTTGGGGAGAGTAACATCCCTACAAATTATCACTTTAATAGAAGCATCCTAAACACACAATCAGTTGTGAGGAATTTGGGCACCCAGGTTGATAGCAACTTGACTTTTGACCACCATGTTGCTTCCGTTGTATGGAAAGCTTTCTACATGGCCGACCTCATAAGTAAGGGTATCTTATCCAGGGACAAGGAGGTCATAACATCCTTGTATTCTTCCCCTATAAAGCCCATTATTGAGTATAACGCCCCCTTCAGCATGTACCTCGCAAAGCACATGCAGCAGCTGAAGAGACCACAGAGGATCCTCACCAGGAGAATCCAGGGCCTCAAACATCTACCATACACAGACAGGCGAAAATCCCTATCCCTCTACTCAATTTCATACAGACACCTCAGAGGTGACCTCTTTCTGGCATACAAGGTGATCATGGATCCCACCTTAATGGGACTGCTGCACATCCACAAGTCAAGCTCCACTCAAGTAACCTGCATTCTCGGCCTCAACCTGGTCTCTGACATCAGCAAGACTTGTTGGCAGGACAGATTTGTGTCCCAAAGACTCCCCCATCTATGGAATACACTCCCTCTCCACATCAAGCAGAGTACCTCTTTACCCCTTTTTAAGTGCACCCTGGATAACTGGATGGGAAACAGAAAATATTTCCCTGGGATTTCACCCCTGTTCCTGTTGGACAGGGACAGCAGGTACTGATTTGTCTAAAATGGGCTAAACTCTTGGCTAGGCTTGTAAGGGCCTCAAGGCCAATAGCCTAGTAACCTCCTATGATCCTATGATAGCTAACTTATGCATGCATTTAGGTTTTACTGAATGATTAATTATTTATTTATTATTTATTTTATTTTACATTTGTTAACTGGGAAATTCTGACTGGACCAGGTCCATTTTCAGCGGAGGCCTGGGAGAAAAGCTCCAGCATTAAGTTATACAAATACAGTACATCCAGCATAATACACAAAACAGGTTATATCATATATGCTGAGCATAGTAATATAACAAGAAATTAATAAAAACACTCCAGGTAAAGGAAGATATAGAACATAGTAAAAGACAATGTCAGTTACAGTACATCCAGCATAATACACAAAACAGATTTTATCATATATGCTGAGCATAGTAATATAACAAGAAATTAATAAAACACTCCAGGTAAAAGAAGATACAGAACATGGAAGATATAGAATTATGTAGATATGAAGATATAGAATTATTTTAAATCTTTCCAGATTAATCATGGTCTTATGATTTAAAATTTCTAAGTATTTATTATTCAACTTATGTATAACCTTTACCATGTTATTGTTTGTTTTTTGGCCATTTAGTTTCAATTCATCTATTTGCTCTTGTAGTTCACGCAGTTCTATGTCCCATTGTTTTCTCTTTAAAGATTACCAAGATGTAATCCTGCCATATAACTACGCTTTTAAAGCATCCCATATATGTATTTCAGATGCGTCTCTAAAATAATTAGAAAAAAAAATAAAGTTTTGAATTTCATTTAAAAATATTCCTTAAAATCCTTCAAATTATTTATATAGGCAGGTATGGATTTAATAAAAATACTGTTTTGTTTTATAGTTAATTCAAAGGTTATGGCATTATGGTCTGACAGTGGGCAAGATGTAATTTTAACTTTATCCAACCTAATTATTAGATCATTTGATATGTAAACGCTATCAATTCTAGATTGAGTTTCATGTCTGTGTGAGTAATGAGTAAAAAAGAGTGACTCTGGGTCTGAGAAGTCATGCATATCTTTAAGTCAAAATTAATCAATACATTTTATTAATTCCTTAGCAGGTGCCGATATTCTTCTCTTTTTAGTGGTATCAGAATCTTCATCTTTTAAAATGTAATTAAAGTCTCCTGCTATTATACTACTGCAATTTTGTCTTGATGATGTTTAACAGTCCCAACTCCTATTACAAGAAACCAATGTATATTAATAATGGCATAGAATTTTCTATTAATTTCTAATATTACTGAACACAGTAAACCTTTATCATATTTATAAGAACTAACTATCTTCAGTGTAGGTATAATATTTTTCCATAGGATTACCACCCCTCATTTTTTTCTGATTACAATGAGAACTGGAAAATACTGAATATGTTTTAGTGTTGAGCCTGTCAATGTCAGTTTGCAATAAATGAGTCTCTTGCAAAAATATAATCTGTGAATTAAAAAGTTTCAAAAATCTGTATAGGTTCCCTGTCTTGCAACCATTATTTAACCAGTAATGTTTAAAGATATGCATTTAAAGTTAGACATATATTTAAAGTAATAGTTCTATATAAAAAGTTTTCTTGAATTCCAAATCATGAATACAGTTTTTAGTCACTTCCCTTCTCATCAATATCACAAAAGAAAAATATATATTCATTAATAAATAAATTACTAGCAATAAACTTAAGAAAAACAATAGTTGACACCCAAAAGTAAGAAGTTACTTTCTTTAGCATTAACCATATATTTACAAAACCCTTTACACCCCACATGGAGTCTAAACCTAAAATAAAAATAATAAAACTGTCCAAGCATTTCCACCCATCCAAAAAATAAACATCTATCATCTTCTCTGTTATGTTTAGCATAATACTGTTCTTTACAGCAATAAGAATAGGCAAGATAGTAATTAAAAGGCCCCCATATCAATTGTTAAATTTTAAAAACATGCTAACAAAGAATTTCATTTAGTGATTATTTAACATCTTATACATAGTAGTATAGCGGGCCTTAAAAACTACAATAAGAGAAATAAACTGATAGAAAAATTTCTAAACATACAGCTAAAGCATATTTATTATGAATTCAGTGGAAAGTTATATAACTAAGAATCTATTATATAATCGATATAAAGTGTATTAACCTGCTTAAGTATTTTTTCAGAATTAAAACATTTTTGGCTTTTAATCAGTGCCTAAAACTATAGCATTTCCTCTTGTATCTCCTTTACCCTTTATTTTAAAAAAGCAGACTTGTATTCACTTTAAAATATCACTTCCAGGAGAGCGTAACCAGTTCATTTTTTTATATTTATCTGTAAGAAATGTAACTGTAAGTGTAGAATTGCAGAGTCTAGAATAATATAATTTCAATTAAGAAAACATAATTCAATGCAAGATAACAACTAATAAACTGGGTGCACCAAAGTAACAGAACAGATAAAAAGAAAGATGTAATTTGTGTAATGATAGGTAGCTAAGTGTTGTATAACTTAATATATCAATGTATAGTAAAAAGTTGTACCATTTGGCATTAATAATTAGTTCTGGTACTAATTTAGTTTCTGTTTAAACATACAATAATATGGACCTGCCCCTAACTGCTTGATTGATTACTAAATACAGACAACATTAGTTAAGTGGACTAAAATAATAAAACATATTTACAAGAAAATATTTTATATGTGGTGATAGGTAGCCACTGTTTTACATGAATGAACCAAAACTATTTTAGGTACCTTTCAAATAGCTTAGGTAATAGACCACCCCCAACAGATTGACTTCTAAGTCCAACAACATCATTAGTACCTTTTTTCCCATTTTAAAACATCTCATGTGAACTCGATGGGAAGCTCACATCTAATGAAAAAGTACAAGCCCACAAGAAGCCATTAGCATCACTTGGGAATTCAGTCTCAAGAAGTCAAACCTCTTCATCCAATCAGCAACCCAAACAAACCAAAAAATTATATCAGCAAAAGCACTTCCACTTCTCTCACCTTTTCCAGACCAAGAATCCAATACAAGACACAAGAGCAGCTCTGATCAAAAGTCAAGGACACCCCAAGAACTAAATGAAAAAATAAACATCACCACACATCCCCACAGAGATGACACCAACAAAAGCAAGTCACTAAGCAGGAAACTCAGCATATCAGATGCAGCTGCATTGGTTTACAGGTACCATATACACACACACACACACGCACCCATGAAAGTCATATCTGTCTAGAAAACCCCCAAATCTTGAAGAAATACTCTACTATAGAATCTCACATAAGCAATGCAGGTATCCAGATGTTAAGCGACAACTTGGTCTCTTCAATGGAGCACATAATTAAACAGTCAACCATAAAGAGCATATATCATAAAGACGAACAGGGTCATCTATCTGAAAACTTTAATAAATATAAACTACAAACTATTCTAAGTCTATCTAAAGGGTTACACTAGTACAAAAGGAATGGGTTACATGAAATGTCTTTCTTTCTACCAATCAGAAAAAGAGAAAATAAAATAATAGAAATAAAAGGAGACCCAGAATGCTTTCAAATCAGTAAAGTGGAGACAGTATTAGAAAAAGTAGCCATTGCTATGTCTCATATTTACTATAGACTGAAATAGGTACTGTGTGTGTGTGTATATATATATATATATATATATATATATATATATATATATATATATATATTTGTGTGTGTGTGTGTTTATATAATATAAGAAAAGAAAGGCTTTAAGAAGTTAGTTTTTAAACAAATGCATATGTAAGAAAATTAACTAAATTAGGTAATACTAGGTAATGTTCAATTTATTTGTCCTTTAACTTCTTCTTTTCACTTACTTTCCAACTGGATCATGCTTGTCTCTTTAAGTAAGCACTGTTTCTGTCCATGTCACCTGTTTGTTCTAAGATGTTATTAATCTTTAAGTATGTTAATGCTGCATTCAATTCTTCAAACACTTCGATTTCATTAGAGAGAAAAAAATTTAATCTAGCAGGAAACAAAAAATGAACCTTTATTTGTTTTTTTCTTTAGTTCTCTTATTAGAGGAAAAAAAATTATTTTAGATATAGCTGAAGAAGAATAGTCATTATCAAACCAGATAATTCTTTCTTCTATTTTAATGGGAAACTTAGACCAATCAGCCTTTAAAGCTTGTTCTTTGTCCTATGAAGAGAAAAATCAGTGTTATTCTTTGAAGGGGAAACTGATGCCAACGATCTGTGCTCTCTTTTGATACCAAATGACAATGCTTCAGGTAAGTCTAATATTTTGGGTAACCAAGAAGATAAAATGTTTGCCATGTTGATTCCTTCAATTTTCTCGGGCAATCCAAAAATCCTGATGTTATTTCTGTGGGCTCTATTATCTAAGCCATCAATCTTGCTGAGAAGAGAAGTATTCTGTTTTGCAAGAATTCAGTGTTGTGTTCATCCTGATTTAGTCTCCCGTCTATATCATTTAGTGAGTCCTCAATACCTGATATTTGAGGTCTCTGCTATTGCAGTGCTTCATGAATTTGATCCATTTGTTTAGAACTTTTGGCTTTGAGATTATCAAGTTTAGTGTCTATTTTGCCAATTTTTAAAGAATACCCCTGAAGATTTGAGAGTACCGACTGTAGTTCTTTAGAGAGAAATCATGTGAGTTTGCTTTCATATGGCTCATCTTTAGGCTTTATATGAAGATTTTTTCAAATAAAGAATTTGACAGCAAAAATTCAGAGTAACAAATTATTTTTTTATTCTATCTTAGAAGGCACTTTAACTTGTCTAGAACTTTTAAATATGTCTGATACGATAGATAGAAATTAATATTTCCTGTCAGAAATATATATATAATAGCAGAACAAGCACATTCTGCTGCTATCCTGTCAGCATCTTAGCTATGCCCCCTTGTTTGCATTTTCTTGAGGAAAAATCTGCTTTAAATAATTTAGTTTCTTCAGTTGTATAAGTCATTGCTCATTTACACTATTTGTTCCAGTTGATACTTCTTTCATGGCTATGGTCTATAATGTTAGTCTAGTTGCATTCTCAGAACCTCTGAGATGATGTGGAAAAAGAGATTTTAAATTCTACTTTGGATTGGGATTTAGTTTTTGGTCCCTCTGCTGCAGAGGTGATAAAACAGTGTAAGGGGTAAGCTGATGCAGAGAATCTGTAAGATTTTTCAGTCCTCCTTTTCCAAAATTTTCTAAGGGATTCTCTAACCCCCTCACCTAATTTCAGTGATAAAACAAAATAAACACTCTCAACAAAATGGAGGAAAACAGACATTTAAGATGGAATGACAAGGTGGTTTCAAAAAGAATTCAGAAACACCCAAAACCCAAGACCGTCCAAGTCAGAATGACTATTTAAAGGACCTTGTCATCCCCCCACAACCCTTTCCATTTTCCCTTCCAGAAAGTCTGAATCTCTGAATCTCTCCACTTTTCTCTTTGGTAGCTGATAGTTTTAGGCAAATAGGTTCTGTGAAAATTATTCTTCAAGGTTTCAGATAGCACCAGGAGGAAATTCCTCCTTTCCAGGGGCTAATGCCTTTTCCGCCAGACTATTGTTATTTCCACTTGTCATTCACATGATGTCCAAGTGAGTCATATCCATTTCCTCCATCACAAGTGGGAAAATATATTTATTCATGCATGTTTTTATTGGCAAAGAAAGAAAATGCTTGGAGACCAATCCTGGATCTTTCTTTTCTAAAATCTGTTTGTGATATTGCCTAAGTTGAAAATGCTGTCACTTCACAACATGTTACCTATTTTTCTTTATTGAAGTTACCTATTAACTCTATATTTAAAAGATGCTTCCTGCAATCATATTAATCCAGACGTCAAATGTTAAGGTTTGTGTGTTTGCATCACATTACCAGCTTTTTGCCATACCTTTTGGACCAAGTATGTTCGCAGTGTCTACCTCCATTTATGGCTCATTGAAGGCTACAGGGTATCCACATTTTTACATACTTAGACAACTTGATTATTTTTCCAGAGTCTTTTTCAAAGTGTCAGGAATCTCTCTCCTGGGTGAGACATCTCTTATCCAAGCTGGGATTCCAAGAGAACATTCAAAAGTCCTTTTGTCTCCTTCACACAAGATTATGTTCCCTGGGTGTTAGCTAGAAACCTCAGTTAAAAGATCTTTTCTGCCATAGCAAAAATTTATATAGCTAGATCTATTTCTAAGGTATTCTACTCAGACTTTGGCCACTGCAATGTAACACCTCAGGATTTTGAGTTTCATGTCAACTATGATTCTCTGGCAAGACATCACATGAGAAAGCTAAAATGGTTTCTGAAGTTTCTTTGATTCCAGCACCAACATCCTCTGTCCTTTCCAATCCTAGTGCTGGGGTTTGTCAGAAGGAAATCATTTGGTAGAGACAGCAAATATTCTTAAGTCCAGGTCTCCCCATCTCCCTCCCTCCCTGTTTCAAAGAAGTCATCACAGACACCTCGGACTTTGTTTGGGTAGCAGTTTCAGGACAGATAAAAGTGCAAAGTGTGTGGGACAACAAGTACAGGCACAAGCATATAAATATAAAAAAAAGCCTGCACTGATCAAAGCACTTAACACTCTCATGTTTGGTTCCTAGGGCATAATCAAGTTGTTACAGACAATACCACAGCTGGTACATCAACAAGCAGTGGTGAACCAGGTCAACCCCTCCTTTGCATACAGCCATGTTAGCTTGTGATATAGCTTCACAGTAGTGTTTCACTCTACAGACATCCTAAAATTCCTGTAGAGCAAAACTGTGTGGCAGACAAGCTGACCATGACAAGGGCAGACCTTTATGTATGGAAACTAGATTAGGGTTCTTTCCAGTATTTGATCCATCTGTGGGTAGTTCCTCAAGTTGATAACCTTGCTTCCCTTGCCTCCTCTCTGAACAATCATCTGGGAAAATTCTGTTCCAGGACTCAGTGTAAGAAGGCCTGGAAAACATGTTTCCATGGACAATAAAGTTGCTGTATGCTTTTCCGTTTCCCCTGATAAGAAGGGTACTTCTGAAGATTTGGATGGAATCCACCAAGATTACTTTGGTGACTCATTTCTGGCTGAGACAACAGTGGTTCTCCCTTATTTTAGAAATGGCCAGGGACATTTACCATAATCTTCCTCACAGACTGGGTGTACTCACACAAGTTCATTAGTGTTTGATATACTGCAAACCCAATCAACTTCAAATGATTGCCTGCATGATAGAGTTGTAATTCTCTTGAAGCACCTGTTAACTGAGGACATGCAACAAGTACTACTGGAGGCAAGAAAGACTGTTAGGAAATGGAAAAGGTTTTGTAGTTGGTCCTAACAACATAACCAGCACCCAGTCAGAGCTGGTTGTTCTTTGATTTGACAATATTTCTGTGAGTTACTATCTTATGTCCTTTTTTACTCTCCCATCAAGGTTCTTGTATTGGCCATTTCAGCATGTCTGCCCATGGATCCTCTACTTTCAATGTATTGTCAGGTTAAAATGGTTTTGTTAGGGGTTTTGCATAAGAGACCACCAACAAAAATGGTTCCTCCTCCTTGTGATCTTAATTGTGTGTTAGCTAATCTAGCACATGATTCATTTGAACCAGCTAACCTAGCTAACTTGAAGTTGTTATCATAAAGAACAATTATACTGATTGCTCTGACCTCTGCAAGAAGGGCATTTACATTGCAATTTGTTATGGTGTGTCAGCTCTACCTCATTTTCCACAGGGACAGGGTTTCTTTGAGAAGTAATCCTGTTATGCTTAAAGTGATATCCGAGTTTACTGTAAGCCAAACTAGCCACCTCCATATTTTATAGGCAGGAAGGGACAACCTTTGTCAAAGTAGACTATTTGCAAATTGTTGCCTAAGGCTATTATCATTTTTTTATATACTCACCATAACAAAACTATTCCAGGCAGGGTCAAGGCCCACTCTACCAGGGCCTTTGCTTCATCTATGGGTTTATAGCAAGGGTTGTAGTCTAGAAGCAGCAACTTTGTCCTCTGTCCATATTTTTAACAACTCATTATGAACTTAATGCCTTCTCTAGGTCTAGAGCAGGCTTTGCTAGTACCATTCTCCATGGGCTCCGGGATTCTTCTCCTTCCACCTTCCAAAATTAGTAGGGTATGGCAATTGACCCATATAGCTTAGACTACTGCTATCTAAATCTAAATATCTAAAGCTCTGCACTGTCAGATTCTGGTTAATAAAGCCTTCATTTAAGCCTTAATGAAATAATGGTGCATCCTAGAAAATATTTTGAGAGTTTGCATATAGATTGTTTTTACTTTTCTGTAGCCAATTTAAATTCAATGTCAGATTTTTGCATGACTTTTGAAGAGAGAAACTGATATGAATATTTGTTTACTGAACAAAGGTAGCAGCTGTTATGTACATATCCAGAATCTCTGGCTCTTCAATACAGATACTCAGTTATGTAAATTTACCTTAGTACACGCTATATAATTGGTGTACAGTTTGAGTATGCGCCTTTATGAAGTCATTCCAGATCTCTTTATCAGACAAATCTGGTAGTATAGTAATTGTCTGTAGAGAATATTAGTAAAATACTGTTTACTATACTTCATATTCCATGTTGGAGAAACATCTCATATACCTGCATAGGAGTTTTATTGTGTATGTGTTTTGATCTTCCGAATGAAAAACTTGATTCTTCAAGACAAACTAGACTCTTATGAATATAAACAACCATAGATATAACATCTAGGTATCTTGAACTCCTAATTTCCAGTTCATGTCCAGTCTAAACCTGAATGCATTACTTTACAAAGAATTTATGATTTACTACTAGTTTCTTTGTGTGATAAAGAATTAACAAATTTAAAATTTCATATTCATATACCCACCAAGTTTTTATCTTTTAGTAAACTATATAATGTAAGACTTTTGGCAGATAATTTGGGTAGGCACAATTTTGAAAACATCTTCTCATACATTTACTTCCTTATTAAAGTCCTTTCATCATTAAAAGAGCTTATATCTTCCTCTTTAAAATAATGTACAATTGCATTTATTATCCTATATGTGCTCTTAAAAGAATGCCCATGTATAAAATATTCACATTCATCTAGTTTATGATGTACGTATTACATATTTTGCGTGCCTTACCTTATTTCATGTTTAATACATTGAACTAATTAAGATAGTTTTATGGGATTACATAAACCATTATTATCCCTGGGTATTACCTTTAAAATCACATTTCTTATAACTGCCTGCACCTTATGATGCAAATAACTTGACTGGTAATATATAACATAAGGCACAGCAATTAGCATCTACAAAACTGAACTATAGCAGAACCAGACTGACTTAACTTGAATAAGCAAAGATGAAATAAAAGAGAAACACCCTAAATTAAGAGTTTACAAGCACCACTATCTGCTCTTTGGATTATTACATGTATAAAAAACCCAAAAAGTAGGTCCCCCCAAAAGAACTTTTGTAACTTTCTGAATTTAATTTTTCTCTTTCATCCATATTTGATAGATCAGCAAGATTTAAGTATTAGAAATATGGGTCTGAAAAAACGAGAAGGAAGTGCATATGATGTAGCAAAGATTTTAAAACTAATGTCCTTTCTGGGGTAAAATGAGGAAGAAAAACATGCTAAAAATCCTTAAATATACATGGCAACAATTGTTCCATTTCATGCAACTTTAAGAATCTTTTTTTGTAAATTGTGAATATCTTCAGATAAAATGTATATAAGATTTGTATATAAACACTGCCTTTACAAACCAGAACTAGTAAAAGTACCTTATGTATAGATTCATATCAATCCGTGAGGTATGCATACTGTTATATTTTTTTTACTACACCTAGGCTGCTAGTTTAAAAAATCCAGTACTGTATAAGTAAACCCATAAGATATTCTTATCTGCATCTACATACAAAATCTCCATTTCATTGGGCTATAAATCTTCTGTGGCTCCTTTCTTCTTAAAGGATATACTAATTAATTTTGACTACATGTATCAGCATTCTTACTTAAATAATAAAAGCTGATTTGTGATGTCATATATCAGAAATTCTTATAAATAAATAAATAAACTGAAACATTATGAAGTAAGATTTGTAAATAGCTACAGACACAAGATAGCACCCAAGAGTAAGAATACAAAAAGTTAACGTCAGAAGTCAAATGAGATGTATATAAAAGGTAGCGTGTATGTGACTTTATATCCCATGGGCCGAATAATAAAAAGTACATAATATTTTAATTAATAATTTACGTATATATTGCATTTTGACTTTTACTTTAGATATAGTATATATTTATTGGGTTGATCCCTAGGCTGAGAATTGAATGTGTCCTGTGGGATCATTGCTGTACATCGATTAACAAATCCCAAATAAGATAAAGAGGTGTATATCTCCTTGAAACTTGATTATATGCAATGTCTGCAAGCTGAAGACTGCATACATAGTTTTTGACATAAAATCCAAAGACAGTGAAAGCAATAAATCACAAAACTGCTTTCCGCTGACATCTTTGCTAAGATTAGCATAAATGTTTTGGATAGGATTGGGAATGGAAATTAGACCACAAGTAGGCAAAAACTGGGCAGCAACAAAGTGGCAAATTGTGTATGTGCGTATACATGGGTATAGTAGGAAGGAAAGATGGAAGTCACCTAACATCAATGGGCAGACAGTGTATATCAAAAACTGAGACGTCAATATGCTAGTACTCAATGCATGTAAAATTTAAAATAAACAACAGAAACCTCACCCCTCTGGCATCATCTTACTTTTGTGTGCTAAGTCAAACCCTAACTATAACCCTAACCCTACATATTTTGCTACTAAAACCCTTTTCCTTAACAGTATTATACACAAAGACAAAAGGGTACAAAATATGCACAACACTAAATCTGCCCCCCTAACTCTAACCCTAACCTGAAAATACTTAACATACCACAAATCCTAGAACAGTCTTGGACTTTTTCACAACTAACACTTTTACATTCAAAAAATAATTTTTCTACATACTCTTACTTATCTACATTTTGTAAAACTAGACAAGCAAAAACTACCAATACAACCCAAATGTCTGAGTCAGAATGAAGAATAAATGTCATAAAAAACTGACAGGACAACCACGGCAAATATTTTATTTGCAAATACTATGGAGAAAGTGGGGGATACTGACAAATGTAGGCTCTCTAGTACAGAACTAGAACAGGGGTCTATATTATATTAGCGAACGCTTAAAAAAGTGAATGCTGATTGATCGACCTTATGTAAGCGAAAGCTTACAATCTTGAACTGTCAGATCAGCGATTTTTTTTCCTAGGGAAAAATATCGCTGATCCAAAACACATACACATAACACAAGCACACCAAACAAACAGAAATCCACACACATACACCTAAAATCTGACACCTAACCCTACAATAAACTATACACACACCACTGACTATCCACTTACCTTTACCCAAACCCTAACCCTAAGGTCCATCACTATCGCACACTCACCTCACCCGCTCCCTAACCCTAACTCACCTAAATCTGCCCTAACCCTCATGTCCACACAATTGCTCACATACCTAAACTGAGCCCTAACCCTAACTCACCTAAACCACCCTAACACTCACATCCACACAATCACACACTTACCTGAATCCAACCCGTAACTTTCCACCGCAGCACTGAAAATACAGAAGCAACAGAAATGGACAACCAAATTCTTTCCCTAGGAAAAAATTTGAGTTTCTGCTGCTTCAATATTTTTCACTTTCACTAAAATAAGGTCGATCAATCAGCATTCACTTGTTTAAGCATTTGCTGATCTAATATAGTCCCTAGAACAGCTGCACATCTTTTTGCTGGTTGTAGTATACTCATGGCTGAGAGTATGCTCAACAGTGTGGTGTGACTATTAAATTGGTGTGTGTGCACATTACTGCAACTTCAAAGTAACTGGGAAGCATTGGAAATGTAAACCACACTATTACTGAAAATTAATTTATGATTTACATGTGCTTGTCTAATGCTAATAGTTAAAGCAGAAGCAAGAAAACCAGAAAAAGTAGTTGAAAAAGGGGCAAAAGTAATCATTATTGAAATAGCTGCACTTAGCAATTACTGTACTGTGTACTGAGACACAGTCATGAAATACCATGGTATACAGGTAGAAGGTTAGAGCAAGATGGAATAAAGGCACCCAGCCAATAGCAGTAGGACCACATATGCTAATAAAGAATTGTTATGGCTTTTTTAAATGTTATTGATATATGTAACTACGAACTGCAGAATCTAGAAATTCTAGGGACCAAGAAAAGCTATTTTGTCTAACATCAAATACTAAAGTAACACTAATTTCTTGAACTTTATCTTTACCTTGACTCAGGAATGGGACCCAGTCCTGTCACTGTTAGAAACTCAACATGTGGAGAATTAACTCAACATGTGGAGAATTTCAAGTCTGTGACTTTAGGAGTAACCTGTACTGGCAGATGTTCATGCAGGCACTACATTGCATACACATACTGTCTGCATGGAATCTGTCTTGCTAAGTAACTCTCAACCTGCCAAATTGGCAGCCTACACACTCACATGACAAGAAAGTCCCATCTATCCTATGTAAGATGCTATCTAAAAACATTAATAAATGTCCTACAAAGATGTGCAACAGGTTATTCAGTTGTTATACCTTCTAGGTACACTTGCAGAAATGCAGACCAATATGTAACAGATCATGTCTATTATATATCAAATATTTAGACACCCATAGTATTCCTGAACTTCCATGACTATGTATCTATAGCCCAGAACTGCAAATATAAGTGCGTCACATAAGTGATTAAATGTACAGCACATTTAGTAGAATTTCTAAAGTCAAAATGAAGTTCCATTATTTTGCAAAGTCTGTCTGCTATACCTAAATTATAGCAGAAACATTAAGATTTTACAACTACACTTGCTTACTTATCTACTGTCTTCAAAGATTAGATCCATCGAATCACAAAGAACAGGCTTGTACTAAACACAGCACATTGCTGTAGGTACAATCAGCAATTAAACAATGCTAAGTAATATAAAAGAGATTTAGCTGAAGAATCATTAAGGACTAGCATATTGCATAAAATTGGAGCACAGCAGAAAACTTACTGAAGCTACAGTTCTCTTTCTGAATATTGAGAATTACAACAGATAGCACATTCGAGCATTGTAGAGTCCTATATAACTTAAACATGCTTCCCAAGCATGAATGGACCACTATTGAAAATGACTATAAAATTTGACCACAGGTGTATATGCTCATTTTGTGCCATTTCTTTTCAGTTCTGTGGTTGCATGTCTTTTTGTACACCCAGATGTCTTTACGCCATATAAATATAGGTAGCACCTACTCATATGTGGGTTGTAATATGTGCTTAATATGGCTGAAGAAAGCAGAATTGTATCATTCGGTCATCACTGTACAGTGTATTTGTTTTTTTTTTTTGAGTATTTGTGCCACTAGATAAGAGCAATGCATGTCTTGACTATATAATGTGTAGAATACTTTGCTTTGTAAAATGGGTTATGTCAAGTAAACCAATGTATGCCATTATGTATAACTAATAATGTTGTATTTCTGTTAGTATATGACAGCAGTCAGAACTGAGGCAGGATAGTTTTGTAGCAGCTGAGAAAGATTTTCTCATTGAGGCACTTTGGTAACATAACATGATTTTATTTGCCTGGGATTTGGTGAGGTAAGCATGGCCACTTTGGATGATATGATTACAGCATCTTCTGAAAATGGCACATTTACAATTTGCTTGCATGCCATGTAACATTGCCAAGGTACCTGTGCAGTGGTGTAGGTGTGGTTTTGTACTTATAACAAAACTGATACACATGCTTTGCAAGGCCATCTGTGGTTGCACACTAAGCATACTGTTGCCATTTGGGTATTAGAGGCATATGGTGACTGTGTAACATAAAAGTATGATAGACTTAGATCTTTATCACTGTTACCTTAAATATCGACATGAAGCAGCCACTACTACTTAACATATGAACATTGCTAGATACGCAGATGAACAGGTGTGTTGCGTGTGCAACTTCACTAGTGATCACATTGTGTATTAATATAAATGGTCTGATCATGGTAATGGCCACATGTAATGAACTCAAGCCTATGCCAGCGTATTCATGGATGGAAAAACATGCATTACTTTTTGCCTGTATGCTTCAAAAGACAGTGCCACAATGGGGCTTTGTAGCCAGTGTATCCATTTGGGAGTGCAACCTCAGCTCATGTATTGATGAACAGGGTCTCTCAGGAACAGAGACTATAAAAAATGAGACACCGTTAAATGTTGACTTCATCAGTTCATTTATCAGAGTCAAGTCACTGCCTTCAGACTGTGTGTTGTACGCCCTTCCCCCTCTCTAGAGAAGATCACATACTGATTGTAAATATCATGAAAACAATGTTTAATAAATGATTCCAAGTCAAAGGTCAAGAAGTCCCCAGACAGTATTTAATATAAACAAAACACAACTTACTTTAGCCTGCTGATCTTTATGTATTTAATTATATAGTTTTTTTTCTGCTTTTAAGGATCAACAATTAAAATTTTTTCCCATCTCTCTGGGACTTTCCTGGCGGTTCTTCCTACATGAATAGCGTGTTTATTCCAAAGGGGCAGGGGGTGAGAGTCAGGCATTTCCAGACTGGGTGAGAGTCCCTTGGCCCATTTATTCCTGCCTGAGAAGCCCAATTGGCGCACTTTTTACCTCTCTGGTTAATTACTTGTCAGGGAGTGGGCCAGCTTTGTGTCCTGAGGAGCAGTCTACCCATACTTCTGAAGGAATCATGTTGACTTTTAATCACTTTGTCTGGTTTCACAAAGCACAGTGCCAATTGACTATACAAGTCAACCGGGCCAATAAAGGTTGGGGATATAAGTAGTAATTGCAAGGTTTCTCTAGTGAAATGGGCCCAGCAGCTTCTCCCCATCCCTCCTCGAAGATGAGCCATTGTCAATAAACATTTCAAATGATGGGACCCTCTAGAGTAAGTCCTGAAATATGGAGAATGAATGACTGAAAAACTGACTTGTATATACTAAATCCATGATGGTCATTTCTTGGAAGTTTCCTCATTCTCTATGGTATGGCGATCTCTGAATTTGTGTGTGTGTGTGTGTCTATATATACGTATAAATATATTTTGTGATGTGTGGGGTTGTGGGGGTTGCAGGGGAGACATTTAAAGGTGAAGTGATGTTTGAGATTGTCTGTTCTCCTGCATTTCCTATACTCTTTTGTTGGCATGTTGGCAACCAGCATTTCAATAGGGAGCAACTATTGTCAGATGCTTATTCTCTTCCCTACACAATCACCTTGAACACCCATGGTAATTATTTAACAGTAGGGATCTTGGTTGTAACCAGGGCTTCATCCCTTTATGGTATAAGGCCCAGCCAGAGCAACTATTTGCTTTTAATATTTAAGCCTTTTATATCCACTTATGTGTGGCAACATTTTTGAGCTAGTTATTCAGTATACAGGGAAGTGGAAGTAATTGTATTCTGTAGATCGATCCACCGAGAATGTAGTACAGTAGCTTAAAGAACTAAGTAAATACTAGCTATTGAGGAATGCGTTTGGATTATATATAAATTATCTCAACTAATATAATTTTGCAGATCCAATAGAAGGTATCAACTAAATTGCTAATATGAATAAATGACATTTCCCTTAGCAGTAAATTTTATATCCTGCCTTGCACACTAAGATCCGCCAATGTGGCTGTTGCTATAAATAGCTGAATCGGAGAACAATCATCATTCCCTGTACTCAACAAATAGGAATAAACTTGAACCTTGCAGCACATCTTGCTCCAGCCTCTCATTCTTTAAAATGCTGCTTAGTATCTGGTTTTCCTTGCACTGGATCTGCAACTGCATTTGCAGTTGTAGTATAATTTTTATATCTCTCTGCCCTGCTCCTCTTCCTTCACCTTCTGCCTTTAAGTTAGTACTTGGCTTCTTCCTGGTTCGGACTCCACTTCCCTGTCCATTTTCACTTTCTTTGACATCTTTTCCTCATTGTTTCCCATCACATTTCTTCTCACGTGTGTACCCTTTCCTATCTTCCCCTTGCAATCTTAATTTCCCTTTTAGCATTACTTGCCAATATTTTTCACTCTTCCTTGGTTATCTTTCTGTACCCCTTCTGGCTTCTCTGCCATCTTGCCCTGATCACCTGATCATGCTTCATTTGCTGTGATCAGTTAATGTTATGGCCTTAACTGTTAACGTTTTACATTCATTTCTGTTTCATTAATGCCACTTGTTACAACTTGGACTGGAAATTTCATGAATATACTTTTATAACATCCAGGTATTTGGCATAGGCTAGTATAGAAAATATTTCATTATTTCCCGGAATTGGTGTTCAGTTTTGACTGTATGTGGACTTCATATTTTCTCCTCCTTCTTGATTTTTCCAAGTAATCTCAGTTTCTTCCACTGCCTAAAGCTGTTTTGGTTAGGTGGAGAATCTAAAATTTTTAACCTCTCCCTTCTTGCTGGTTGCATGGCTGAAAAGGGATCAATTGGCTAAGCCCACTTATAATCAGGAAATATTTGGTAAGCTCCTAGGAGCTGCAACCTTGTAAGGCTTCTTAGCCAGTCAGTACTTAGAAATGTGCATATACTTTCCATTGTCTCATTCTCCACTTAAGATATTAGATGGTATACATATTTCTCTTCTTTCTTCCTGAACTACTATTCATATGTTTTCATGTTTTGCACTGATGTGACCTATTGGCTAAAAAAGGGATAGTGATGAGCACTGTAAATTGATGTAATTTAGGTGAAAGGGCAAGAGCATATGAGGTAGTACCAGACTTGTATTGTTTTTATAAAACAGTGAGTATTTATTAATGACCTTGTAGAAAGCCTAGAAAGATAAATATACACATAGCAGTCTTGATAAAATAGTTGTAAAAAGGATGTGAAAGAACTAGATAAGATGGGACTGAAAGCCTAAACTGTCTGTTTAGACATGTTGCATAAATATAATAATGCACAGGGTGATCAATAAAAGACTGGTTCATGGTTATAGGTTGACAGTTATAAATGTTGAGTGTCAATTACATGGATCAGGCATATTTTTATCAACCAGAGGAAAAGCTGTGGATAGCAATTGATAAAGAGCTGAATGATTTTATTTATGAGGGGAAGACAGCAAGAGTCAAGTGAGATAAGTTGATTCTTCCAATAGAACAAGGTGAATTGGGATTATTCAATTTGAAGAGGTATTTCAGAGATGCACAGTTAAGGCTCTTATACACAGCACAAGCAGAAACCAATAATTCAAAGTGGAAAGTGATGATGAAATGGGGGAAGCTCAAGAAACAAGGAGAGATTGGGATTTTGGATGCAGACCTTTAAGGAGAATAACAATAATCATACAGAATATTATATTCATAAATAAACAGAAAGTAGTCTAAGAACTAAGCCAACATGGGACTGGATAAAGGAGATTCTGTCAATAGGGATGAGTGCAATTAGGGATACAGAGAATAGGCAAGAAGGGGCTGGGATTTATTAGAGAAAACTGGCAAAGGAGCCAAGGTATTGTGAGAAAATAACTAGAGGGAGAAAGGTAATACAATGGGAAGATGGCAAGAATTTATTTGAACTGCATGTTAGAGATTGCCTTCCCCATCAAAGATTGATATCAGAGTATAGGCAAAGAGAAAGAAATGGGGGGTCCTAAACAAAAGGCCAGCACCAGTAGAGTTTTTAATACAATCTAGAACAGAAGCTGCTGTTAAAGGAATAATTAGTAGAACATATAAAATATTGCATGATAATCAATCAGAGGAGGTTAGAAAGAATGGAGAAGAGAACTTGGTAAAGCAATTCACAAAGAAACAAAGGGGAGATACAGTAGAGAGTTGATTATCCAAACTAATTGGACCTAGGGTAGTTTTGATAATCAAACATATAATTGAACTGGATTAAAAACTTCTAAAATCTTGTTTTTTCTTCATGTAGGGAGTACACTTTTCAACTATCCAGTAATTACAATGGACAATGAAGAATATTTTTTCACACACAAGCAGGCTACAAGTTCCAAAAACATGCACAGGTGAATACTTAGAACATTTATATATTCAGACTTTATGATTTTGCCTACCCAAAAACTTTGGAAGGCTGCATTAGGATACTTGATGTTATGGATAATCAACATTCGGATAATTGTCTCTCTACTGTATGCATTTATCTCCCAAATATGCAACAAAATGTAGAACATTTAGGATTTTTGCTTGGAAATGTTTACATAAATATTTTATAATCCAAGTAGACTCCAGAGAAATTATCCTCAGACCGCAAATGTTGGCGCTGTGATGGGGAATATATTTTCTGAGAATGTAGCAAGCTGGCAGACTTTAAAGATCCCAGACAGCCAACTCTATTAGAGATGCTGGGTGAGCAAATTGGTGTAATTAGAGAAATAATTTTTCTGAGCTCCGATATAAAATCGGAATTGCCTAGACATAGTAAAGCCTTGCTGAGTCTAATTAGGGTAGCTGCCAAAAAGGCAATTACTAGAAAATGGACGTCAAAGTCTAAACCAACTTTACTAGAAGTACTGAAAATAGTAACAGAGAAAACAGCTGGATTTGGGATCTTTAGAAAAGGGTAGGGGCTAATTACATAGGAAAAAGTGGACATTTGGGAAGACTACATACAGGGGAGGAATGAGGTTTAAAAGGCTGGATTTGAATGAGTTATGTAATGTTTGATAATGGGTAGATTATAAGTGATGTATAATGTTTGTAGCTTGGGTTATGTCAATCTGACTTGTGTTGTAAAATGCTTGCAGCTGAGATTGTGTCAATATGGCTAGTTTTCATTTATATAAATGTGTGATTGCCTATGTCATAAGTGGTAATTTAATAACAATGTTTCTTGTTTAAAAAAATGTTGAGTGTCAGAATGTCAAACTCTATCCATTAGACACTGGAAATGTGGATGCTTGGGAATAATGAGGAGCCTTTATTGTGGGATTGGGATACAGTGGGGAATGGAGAATTAGCCCTTCCTCCACTGTAGTGTGATCTCAAAGTTAGTATACATCATTCATAGGGGGTCAGGGGGGCTTGCCTCACCACAAAAAAAATATTTTTTTTTATTTTAGAGTTCAGCCTGCTGACTGTCACTGCTATGTCATCCTGCATCCAGGAGGTTGATGCTATGGCATTCAACATTTGGGAGGTCTGTATGATAAAATGAATCCAACAAAATAGCTGTATCAAGTGACCCAAAGGTAGGAAAATGGCATGTAATGCTATAATGTATAGGAAGGGTCATCACTAGAAGGTCAGATGTTATTTCTCAGCAAGACCTCACAGTTTTAATGAACCAAACAAAATAATCAGAGGGTAGAAAAACTATTCTAAGGAAGACCATCCCAAGGCTGCTAGAATAGTTACAGAAACAATAAGAGGAGAAAGTACTTGAACATGTAGTTATAACAAAAAGGTAGAAAGGCAAGCATGATAGAACATTTTGCTTTTGCTTTGACAAATCCGTAGTTTCCCATGTTCCCTAAATTGATGGTTATTGTCCTGTCATGCAGTATACTTATTTCAGTCATTTTAAAATAATTCTCCTACAGATGGACCAAGCAGTCAGGTTTTTTGATAGGTCAGCTGCACTCATGATGTGCACACATTTACAGGGTTTCTGGCCTCCTTACCCACGTATAAACAAACTTAATCTGTGATTTGTGTTAAAACTGCTGGTTGGTTGTAGGAGGACAAGGATCTGCTTGGTAGAGGACATTCAAGTTGGGAACGTTGGTAGAATTAAAATAGGCTATTAGAGATGTTAAGGTACTTCCCAACTTTTTAGTACCTCAACAGAACCAATAGACTTCAAAGATACACTGTATTTTTATTTAAAAAATAAAACAAGAGAACACCATTGCATTTTGGTGGGGTGGGCTTCTAAACTACAAGGGGGTGTTTCACAGAATAAGTATTGGATGTTTGGACAACCTTTTTGCAGAGAGTATAGGATCAAACAGTGGCTAAAGTCGAAGCAGAGCTCTAGAGCAAAGCAAATCCTTGCAAGAATTTCAAAGCTAAATGTGAAATTTTTATAAGCAAGACAACGTCCATTACTGGGAAGAGTTGGGCAATCATTTGTTACCTGCTATCATGACATGTGTTACTGTTTCTGTGCATCAAGATTGCATACATCTGTTTATATAATTTTCAGATTCCTGTAATGATACCTATGCATCTTGGTAATAAGAGAGGATAATGTAGGGAATTCACGTGATAGAAGTTTGCTGTGACTTCAGTAATTTAGAGGACTTTATTTAACATCTGTCAGCTTAGAGATCAAGTTATTTTTGTAGTGCTTTTCCTGAAGCAATTACAGTTTGAGATAGTGTGCCAAACAGAAAATTAAGGACTTTGTGGAACTCTGGGGGATGAAACAGCTTGTTTTTTATAGCTGAAGGCAGGTATTTTTTAATGTGTCTTTTTTGACGTTATGGTCTTGTTTAGTTGATTAATTATGACAAGTGAAATGTAGCCTCTTTCATGACATGCTGCAAAGTTCAGCAGAATAGAATGTCTCCTTAAATTTAACATGGAAATATACACTAGAGGCTTATTTACTTATAATTATATAAATTCAGATTGGGCGGCATCTGCTAGATACATATACAGACCATAAAAATGAAAAATCCATATGTCAAAATGCCAATGAAATTGTCAAAGTGAAAAATAGTGCAGTTATAAAGAGTTTAATTTATCTGCTTTTACAGTATTTCATTTTGGAGAATAACCACAATATTGGCTTGAGTGCATTTTCTCAATAAGATATATACGCACATATCTGTATATACTTGTGCACATATATGTACAAACATGCATACACACACACACACACACACACACACACACACACACACACACAGACACACACACACACACACACACACACACACATATATATATATATATATATATATATATATATATATATATATATATATGTATGTATATATATGTATATATTTATACTGTACATAATATATGTATGTATATATTTTTGATTTTTAATTTGTTTTCCGGGGCAGAGCTCTGATTCTAATGGATCTGTTTCTGTCAAAGTCCAGAGGTAAGCACAATAGATACATGACATTGTAAACAAAGTGAATTACATAATGCTATATATACATGTATTAAAATACATATGTATATGTATGTACCTCTCAACTGTACAGATTTTCACAGAATGTTCAGATTTTTGCCTCATATTTTTGGTCTATTTTTCATAAAATTCTGGTTTTCTGGCAAATTAGTGACAAATCATTAAAGATTGAAGCTAGAAAATAATGACAGACATTTGAGTTTCAGACTTCATACCCTTCAGAAAATTTGTGCTAATGGAAAAACCTGTTATTCTATCAACTTTCTAAGTTTGTAAGAGCAATATTTTAAAATTGTCCCTATTTTTCAGCCTTTGTCCCACTTTTTCCATTTCCTTTGTCCAGATTTGTTGCTCTAAGAGATTGAGAGGTAAGCTCTATATAAACTCAAAAAATATCTGAATATAATACAAGAATGCACACACACCACACAATACAAATAAGTGGTCCATAAAATATTACTTCTTCAGTTCTGGGCAGGTTCTTTTTGAGTATTGGTATCATCCATTGTAGTTAATGTAACATGAATAAAATATTTACAATGCATAAGCTGTAAACTACATTGATCAAAAGGACAGCAAATAGACAGTATGTGCATGACTGTGTATTGTATAAAAGTATGCAAAGGAAATGAATGTTTACAAATAATGTCAGACTACAAATACCAAAAGAATGTAGCCTCTATAAACAGTTGTGAAGCAGATAAATTAAGTCAAAAATTGAATACAAGGTATATAGCCATTATGAAATGGTTAAGGTGGGAGAGCAAATGGAGAGTCTAGCCTGGATGACGATGGACTAAGCTAGGGAAATAAAGGATGGCAAGTGGGTATGGACAGGAGACTGGGGTGAACCGAATGAGAGGGAATGTGGCTTAGAATGAGAGAAGTGGGAGTATAATGCCTCTTCCTTTGAACAATGAGTTATTTCTAAAAGGGATTTGTGAGAGGTGTTAAAATGTATTTTAAGAAATTTGCTGCTGCTGTTCTTCTGGAGGATAATGTTGAATGTAGGTGTCTCAAGTTACTAATGTCATTCAAACCACAGCTAACAAATGTGTATATTAATTTTTCTGAATCATAGAAAAATAAATCACTACTATGTCCTTCAAAAGTCAAAATAGCTTCCAGGTAAACAGAGGTGTATCCTACTCCTTGCCTCAGTTCATTAACTTAAAACTACAGAACATTCCCTCCTTTGCAAGGTGAGTAACAAAGATATAGTGCTTATAGCCCAAGCTCACAGTCCTATAAACCCCCCAATCCCCTCTTCCAGCATGACAATCCCTCCCACAAAAGACCAAGCTTTCTGTACTCAACTTAAAGCAAGTTAATTGAGAAGTCTCTTTCAAGTACTATACAATAGGTAGCATAGCTTAAACCCTTACATCTCTTTCTTCTTTTGGCTTTTCCCAGTTAGGGGCCACGACAGTGGATCACCTGTCTGCTCATGATTGGCAGTGGAGTTTTACAGTGTCGAGTTATCAGCCCGGCGCCCAACCTTCCACAGAAGACACACACACACACACACACATACACACACACACACACACACACACACACACACACACACACACACACACACACACACACACACACACACACACTCATGCCTAGGGCCAATTTAGAGTGTCCAATCCACCTACAGCATGTCTTTAGGATGAGGGAGGAAGCCGGAGCACCACAGGGAGGACATGAACACTCCGTACAGAAGGCACCCCAGCTGAGGATCGAACCGGAGAACCTCTTGCTGTCAGGCTGCAATGCTAACTGCTGCACCTCCATGGCCACCCTCAAACCCTTACCTCTCTTTCTAAGTTCTCACTTTCATCTAAGTATATATCATGTTCTACTCATAAAAATTTCATTTTCTTTTCCTTTCCTGTCATCTTACACACTTTCTTTTCACCCTAACTAAACATTTCCTTCTATATTCCTTCTCTCCTTATACAACTAGTTGTATATACTGTATACATTTAATATTTATTATATGTGATGCATTTTGACCCTGTTATACATTTGTCTTACACTTTTACAAGGACACTTTTATTTTTAGTTAGTTACTTTTTAAGTTGTAGTAAGGCATTCTGCATTATTCATCACTCTGCATGGATCCATTTGAAACATTTGCTTTCTAGACAGAGAAAGCCATATATTTCATTCAAGTTCAGAATGTTCCACAATCTACACATCAGGAAAACATGTTAAAGGTACATAAAGACAGGCTTTGATAGAAGCAATACATGCTATTAAAACAGCTGTTTGGCTTAAAGATAACAATGTATTTGAAAGTTCATTTTATCCAGAACTGGAGGACTTGTGTGGGATTATAGTGTGTGCTTGAATGACTGTTTCATATGATGATGTAAATACAGATGTCCAGCTCTGCTATCTGTAAGCAGTGGTTAGAATTGTGAGGAACATATGTAGTCTCTAGTAAGGCTAACTGTGGAGAAGACTGTGATACTTGTGTTGGAGCTGTAGTTGGGAATGGCTATTCTGCATTTGCTTATAGGTTTGATCTAGCCTGAAATTTCTGTTTACAGATGACGATTAGGACTGGCACCCACTAAATTTTCCAAAGGCATGCTAATCTGCTGGTGTCAGTGCATATTAATGGACTGACAGAAAATGTTAAATTTTGTCATGTAAAGTCAACAAAGTACATATTCTTATGACTATAAACACTGGCAAAATTTGTAGAGTAGATGTTGCAGTTTGGAGAAAGGCTGAAGGAAGTCTAAGTGGATTAAGACCTGAACACACATGAACTTGTTTAAATCTACACTACTCATGAGGTGGGGTAGCTTCAGTTAATCATTATTTCATGTGGAAGTGGTCACTTGTATTCCATGTGTAAAAAGTGTTTGGATATAAGTGAACTGACATTTAGAACTCTAGCATATGTGCAACCCCTAGTTAATTAATTTTGTTGTTCACTTGATTTTCTGTATTGCCATCTGCTTGTTATGCTCAGATTCTGTATTGTGTTTATTTTATTGTGATCTGAAATATTTGGCTACTTATTTGTTATCTAGTGATGGAGTGCTTTGGCGTGCACTCTAGTGGCATTCTTGGGGGACTGAGTCATTTCTTTGCTTGAGACTGCTAAAAGAACTTACAAGTGCTGTTTTGCGATTGGCCAAAGGGCTACTTGAATTTTTTAAATTTCTTTACTTATTCTCAGTTGTGGGATGCTGTTGATTATGCAGTGGCTATTAGCTGTGCCCTATATATACTGAGGTTCTTCAGAACTTAAGTTTTTCTAGAAAACCAAACTCTGAAATTTCCTGAATTCTTAGTTGAATGATGAGCCCTTGGATTGCATGCAGAGGTATATTGCTTCATGTGTTTAGGTTTGGATTGTAGTTTTTGTCTAGAGAGTACCTAAGGGAATCCATTTTAAATCCCTCGGGTACCTTTCCCCTTATCGCCCGTACAATGAAATTCTGGAGCCATGGATTTTCATTTTACTTCTATGTCTACAGTCAATTTGGTGGAGAAGGGCATCCTGAGACAATGTAGAAACTGTGTTTGCTGATAACCAACTAACTCTTAAATAATCTCATGGTGTATAATTGATGTTATCGAATGATATTGGAGGCAAGGTTGCCATGTACAGATGCTTCAAATACCAAAACAGGCTGTCAGTAATACACAGCACCACACTTTACAAACCAAACACATGAAGACCTATATATGGTGAGGGTGTAACCAATCTAACTAATCTATGTAAACTTCAAGGGTCTCCCATATGCAACCAAAACAACAAGTACCCTTAGTAAACTCAAAAACACTCAATTCAATCAGCAACTACAACAAAAACATGCACCTATAACTCAGGGAGTCTCTCCTTGAAAACCCTTCAGACACAACCCAACATCTTAGTCATAGGATACTCCATTGTGAGATGCAACAAACACTGACAACGAGATGGTCGTGATCAGTTGTCTATTGGGTTCCAGACTTCGCCACATAATGCATGCACTACATTCCTTGCACCACAAGTAAATGTACGACATAGTTGTAGTATACTTTGGAGGAAATGACCTCAGACGTACCAACACTATGGAGATATCAGAATGTGGTTTGAGTCAGGCTTGAATCTTTCCCTGAGTATAATTTTACCTTAATCTGGAATGATGCAATGATATGAACAAAAGATGATTGACTTTAACAATTGGCTTAGTTTCTGGTGTCATTCAAATGAGATAAGATGTGTATATCTGCACTGGAGAACATGGGTCCAAATTACTTTGCCAGGGATGGCTTGCACCTGTCCACCCCCCAAGGCTTTCATATATTAGCAATAATTTTGTCAACCTCAATAATGCCTATTTTTAGGCAACATCTAGCTTTAGAAGCTTCCATCATAAAACAAACTTTAGATAACACTAATAGTGTTGAACAGCAAGACATTCATATTACCAAAGAACACTATGCTCCCTAATGGTATTCCTGACCCTAGAATGCATAAGCATGCTCAATGTCATGGTGACCTGGTTTGAGAATACTTGAAGCCACCCCATCATGAAAGGTTGCAATACCTACCATGTCTTCAGACCAGACCAGATAGTCATTTATGTTAGAGTGGTCTCTCTATTTGTAAAACAACATTTTCCCTCCAGACTTGTTAAAGTAGATAATGATGTGAGACTTTTTATGTCCAACGTACTATTAACAAAGCCCCATATCACACCATAGCTAACTGTAGGACTCCTTTTATGCCTGCTTGGCTCATACCTCCTACCTAAGTAGTTTGGAAGCCCTAGGCATTCAGTCAAGCACCATTTTCTTAGAGATCAAATATCCCTCAATCAACTGAGAAATTTGTACATTCCCAAACATATATGTTAAGAAATTTCTGGACTTCATAAATATAAATGCACTGTACCAGCTAGTTAGCACCCTTACCAGGGGAGGAAACGTCTTGGACTTGATTCTCACCAGCTCTATTCCCTACTACTGGTGACATCTTCCTTAGTCAACTCAAATCCTAAATCTGGTGTATTTACCATAAGACTGAAGCTGAAATAATTATGCTAAAGCTAATTTACTAAAACTAAGTGACAACAAGGTAAAATTCTGTATTTCCCTTCCACACTTATGATTCTTCCATGAATGTAAAATCCTTCACAGTCAAATTCTTGGAACATGTAAATAGTTGCATAGAAGCATCTCTCCCCCTCCAAAATAAATACAATGTCAAATTTAAAAATAAATCCTTATGGTGGAACTCAAATATAAACAAGCTGCACAATAAAAGGGAAAAGCTTATTGCACATAAAATGAAATGTAATCCTCCAAATTATGATAGTGCTGGTGTCAAACTTAATAGGGAACTGTAGTCACTGATGAAGTGAACCAGTGCTAGACATGAGATAAAGATAGCCACCCTGACAAAGATTACCTCAAAGTTGTCTATAACTGTAATATATTTATACCTGTTAATTGCTCGTTAGTGACTGCTTTTAACAATATACTTGAATGTGAAATATGTAAACTATATGCCCAGAGAAAGAACTTAATATTGCAACCTGACACTCCGAGCATGAAGCCCTATTGAGACTACGGAATAACCAAGATATTCTGGTCAAACAAGTGGAGAAGGGTGGTGCCATAGTGATTTTGGATAAAAAAGACTATGCATACATATTTGAGGTTTTGAACGATGAAACTACATTTATTAAAATTAACTATGTGGACAGTGACATTTATAAGTCAGGCTAATATGTGTATCTATGAGTTACAACTGACAGGAGATACTTCTATTAATCTGTTCAGTTATTTTAATGTCCCCTGTCTAGTAACATTAGTATTTTATGGGTTACCAAAGATACACAAAGATTTGGAGCATTCCCGTATGATACTGGTAGTATTTGGAAGTGGTTGGCTGACATAACCCATCTCCATATAGCTACAACTTACTCTTGGTAAGTTTCTATCAAATGTTAATAATTACATAGAAGATATTTGTGACTTTTTATTGCAATTATATGAATGGTATACATATAAGAGGGGAACTAGCTTTGTTTTTGTAACATTAGACATTAAGTCTCTGTTCACACTAATCCCCAGTGAGTATGGGACAGAGGCCATCCGCCATTTTTTATGTGAGCATAGTGGTACTTGCTAATGAAATTGAAACAATTTGTGAGTTGAAGGAGGTAGTATTGACTAATTATATATTTATATTTGAGGATTCTGTTTTCCATCAAAAAGCTGGGGTGGCTATGGGTACTTCCATAGCCAATACCTATGCCAACATTACCATAGGCTATTGAAAGGAACAGTTCATTTATAAGTCCACCAATGTTCAAACATAAGGTGTCATTCTATAAGCAGTTTGTGGATATTTTTTGATCTGCAAGACGAACATTCTCATTTACCATTATTTGTTGAATATTTGAATGACCTAGCTTTTTGAAGTTTACATTGGATTATTCACAAAATGAGATTAACTTCCTAGATATTAAGTTAGAGAATGTTAATAATAATAATAATAATAATAATAATAATAATAATAATAATACCTCAATTTTTAGGAAAGAAGTTCAGGCAAATAGATACACACACAAGAAACATGCAGGCACCTCAGATGTTTAAAGGTATAGTGAAGAGTCAACTGTTGTTGACTCAATAATGATGAAATGAAATGCATTGCACAGATGGATGGCATAATAAGGAGAGGGCATATGATGATGTCTTGCTTGATCAGTTGAAATATGAATGAAAGACAAGATAGGTCTGCATCGTATTTTGCAAAGAATACTGGTATACAAAGTACTAACAATCTTAATAAACAAGAACATCTAAGTTATGTTACTAGATACAGTAGGAGGACTAATGGGGTGAAGGGAACTGTATCAAGGAACTGGGGTATATTGGGAGCAATGCTGGAAAAGAAACAACGTTTAAGGGACAAACCTAATTTTGCCTATAAGAATTGTTCTAACTTGAAACAAAGCCTTTGCTATAAAACCATGATATATAGTGGTCCAAAACAAACTTTAAAGTTAGGTACTTTTCCTTGTCATAACTGTGTATGTTGTAAAGACATCTTAAAAAATGAATATATATATCCAGTAACAGAAAAATACACATTTAATTGCTTTGCTACATGTAATACTTCTAACAATTTCTATTTGCCAACATGTGTGAGATGTCCTGCGTTTTATGTTGAAAAATGTAACCTAAAGTGAAGGATCGAATTTTAGAGCATAAATCTGAAATATGCAGGAAAGTCAGCACAAATGCACTTGCTAAACATATAGATGAGAAAGGAACAGACCACGAATTTCAGTTCAGGGTGAATGCTGTCATGCAAAGGAATAAGAGGGGTGGCGATTTGAGTAATAAAATGGAAATATATGAACATGAATGGATCTTACATTTACAAGCAGATTCTGCACCAGGTATTTGTACAATGGTTAGTCTTAAACCAGTTTTAGGGAAAAAATGTTTCTGTGTTGATAAGTAGTTTGTAATACTTTTAATGTGTCCTATTTAGTAATGTTTTAAGCTATGCAGAATATTTTTATGGGATTCTTGTATTTTTAAATTTAGTTTCTTTCATCCGTTGCATATTTAACTAATTAATTGATTCTATTTTGTGATTTGGGCTGTGTCACATTTTTTTTTTTTTTTGGTGTTATATAAATCGAGATCTGATTACACACTGAAAAACGGCATTGGCCTGAATGCTTTGGTTTTACTGCTTTTGAAATTGTCACAGATCTGCTCAGTGTTTCTGGCTACTGGAAATTTCTGCTTTTTGGGATGTCAAGTTGACCCAGGCAAATGTGGACCTATAAGCCTTACCAATCACATCTATAAGGCTATGGAGAGATATTATAGAATGGATGAATAAGGACATAGCCTACAAAATCTCAACCTGAGCCACTTTATTTTTGTCAAGATCAGATCTTATCTAATCTAGTCAGTATCTTTGAAAATGTTAAAGAAGCATTAAATTAGGGAAATCTATACACACAGCATGCCTAGACTTCACAAAGGAGTTTAACAACATCCTTCACTCATTCATAGTGAATAAACATATACAGTTAAAATTAAATCCACATGTGACTATTTGGAGAGCAAACTACTCACAAATAGAACCAAGGAAATTAGAGTGGGTGGATCTACCTCTTCTAAAAGACATGTTACTAGTGATGTACCTCAGGGTTTGGTCCTTGGGCCACTTTTCTGTGTCATCTACTTCTCAGAGCTCAATGCTAATAAGTGCTTATAGCTGACAAGGTTTGCAGATGGCTATAAACTTGATATCATCATAACATATCCAGAAGTTACCAAAATCCTTCCCAAGTAAACAGCTTGATTCAAAGCCACATCCTACAATTAAATGCTAAGAAATACAAAATTATCCATTGGCAAGCATGACAACCCCTGTAAGCATCACATCAACAATAATCCCTGAAATTTGACCCACTAGGGAGGGACCTGGGAACCCGTACTGACAATAATAGTTCAGTACATTCTTAGTGCACAGCTTATAAGTAAAGGGATGATATCTCGATCCAGGGAAGTGATCATTCCTTTGATTTCTGCACTTATTAGGCAAATCATGGACTATAGTGCCCTCTTAGCTATGTACCTGTCCAAACACTTTTCACAGCTGGAGTGACTCCAATGCTTCTCATTTAAGAAAAAAATACATCAAGGGCTTAATCGCAATTTTTGCGGCTCATCTTAAAGAGTTATCCCTTGTCTTGGATTCCTACAGGATACTAAGAGCCATCCTCTGCCTTGCATGTAGAGCCTCAAAAGAACCTATCTTGTTAAAAAAGAACCTATCTTGTTACAAAAGAACCTGTCTTGTTACAAAATAACCTATTTTGTTACAAAATAACCTGTCTTGTTACAAAAGAACCCGTCGTGTTACAAAAGAACCTGTCTTGTTACAAAAGAACCTGTCTTGTTACAAAAGAACCTATTTTGTTACAAAAGAACCTGTCTTGTTACAAAAGAACCTGTTGTGTTACAAAAGAACCTGTCTTGTTACAAAAGAACCTATGTTGTTACAAAATAACCTATCTTGTTACAAAAGAACCTGTCTTGTTACAAAAGAACCTATCTTGTTACAAAAGAACCTGTCTTGTTACAAAAAAACCTGTCTTGTTACAAAAGAACATGTCTTGTTACAAAAGAACCTATCTTGTTACAAAAGAACCTGTCTTGTTACAAAATAACCTATCTTGTTACAAAAGAACCTATCTTGTTACAAAAGAAGCTATCTTGTTAGACCTATTACATCTTTGCAGATCCATTAGTACTGTGAATATCCATTCAAGGGATATCAAGCTCATCTTCACCATAAGTAGAACCTGAAGGAGGGATAGGTAGACATCACAAAGCATATCTCTGCTATGGAACAGTCTTAACTCCACATAAAGCAAAGTACTTCTCTTGCTCTAGTAAAAGATAATTTGGTTGACTGAATGGAAAACTACAAATTCATCTCCTGTCTTGCATCCATATCAGTAATGAACAGAAACAAGTAAAGGTCCCAACGTGTCATTCTTCAGCCCACTTCTGGGTTATTCATACTCAAAACAGAAGGGCAAAAACATCATGGGAATGTAAGGCTAGGGTTCTTAATATCCTCAAACTGAAGTAGTATAGTAAATACATTTGAACCAAAGCTTTGTAATTTCAGATGAACTGTCTACAGCACAGACAATTAATCAGGAAAGAGTTGAACCATGAACCTTGAAGGATGTATATGAGGAAACACCAAAATTAGTATTTAAAGAAGTGACAAGTAATTAAGTGAAAATATATGAAATATAAAAACAAATAAACAAGCTCACGGAAGGTGCAAAAAGTCACAAAAACCAAATACCAAAGCACCTCGGACCCAGCGAGTTGATCATGAACAGTTTATTAGTAGCTCAAAACACAAACACGGAATTAACACTGGCAATGTTAAACAAACGTTTTCGTCTTCAACTTCATCAGATAACATAATCCCCCTGAGTTCACCTTTTATAAATCAAATAATTAATAATTACCCAATGTCCTTAGAGCTGCAATTAAGAGATAAATACATATTGAAGTATACATCACCTCCTATCCTAAACCATGTATAAACCTTTTAAAATATTTTGTTCAGTACATGATGTGCAATCTATATAAAATTACATATATATAATATATAAATCTAATATGTGGATATCTCTATACACCTCTTTCAAACTTTAATATAAAATATATATTTTCTAATAAAAAACATTGATTTAAATAATTCTTGTAAAAGACTTTAGTTCCCCCTACTGGAAATGTGTGTCATTACAAGCACGAAAATATCTTAAAATAATAAAAACATAAATAACTTGATCCTTAAAAAATAATTATTTACATTATTGGTTTCCTAGTAAGACACCTCAATAGTTAATACTCTGGTCTCGTACACCTAATAGTTTAACAAATCATAAAAAATGGTGGACATGTATTTATAATTTTAACACAGGAATAAGATAAATCATATCGTTGAGACCTGGAAATCTACTGGCTTCTAAAATTATTTGCCAGTACAATTCTCTATATTCTGCAAGTGTTTCCCACTTGAAGACCTATACATTGAATGGAATGCAGATTATATCCATTTTTTACTGGTATAGTGTGTGTTGGGGTGGGGGTGGGGGGCTTTTTCAATAGAGACCCGGGGAGAAAAGATATGTTTACTAATTAAAACATAAAATGTTAGAAATGTAGCATTTGATACATATTAAAAGATAAAATATTAGACACGTATTTCAACACCATCCCCCACTCTGGAATTATAGATAAACTCACTAAACTAGGTATAAATCTCTATGTCACAAGATGGGTTACCAACTGGCTCACTGACAGAACCCACACTGTGAAAGTAGCAGACTCCAAATCCGACTTCAGACCAGTGACAAGTGGAGTACCACAGGGTTCAGTCCTGGGTCCTCTCCTGTTTGATATCTACTTCTCTGAAGTACAGGCTAACACAGAAGGTCTTTGGCTAATGAAATTTGCAGATGACTGCAAACTAGGAGCCATAATCGAAACTTCTAACGATGTGGACATCCTACAAAAGGGCCTCACTGAGACAGATGCCTGGCGTCAAAGCCATGGCTTCAAGCTCAATGCCAAAAAGTGCATTGTCATCCCCTTTGGTAAAAACTCTGTACCCATGAACTACAACATAGGCATCAGTATACTTAACACCGAAAGTGTGATAAGAGACCTTGGGACACAGGTGGACAGCAGTCTCTTCTTTGATAATCACATCGCTACAGTAGTCAGGAAATCCTTCTACGTGGCACACCTCATCACAGAAGGTTTCTCATCCAGAAAAAAAGAGGTCATTGTTCCCCTCTACTCATCACTCATTAGACCCATTATAGAGTATAACGCCCCTTTTGGTATGTACCTCACAAGACATCTACAACAACTGGAAAGGCTGCAGAAATACCTCACAATGAGGATTACTGGCCTCAAACAGATGCCCTACACAGACCGTCTCAAAAAACTCCAGCTTTACTCTGTCTCATTTCACCTACTCAGAGGTGATCTCTGCCTAACATACAAAGCTATGTCAAACCCAGAGCTGTTGGACATGCTCCACTTAAAGAAATCCCAATCCCTCCAAGCTACATGCTCTAGGGACCTAAACCTTGTCAACAAGGATAGATTCCTGTCCCAGAGACTTCCCAAACTCTGGAATAAACTACCTATCTATATCAAACAAAGCTCCTCATTAGATTGGAGGGATAGATTCCTATCCAAGACACTTCCCATACTCTGGAATAAACTACCTGTCTATATCAAACAAAGCTCCTCATTAGCACTCTTCAAGAAAAATCTTGATGATTAAATGGGAAATAGGAAATTCACCCTGGGGATCACCTCTGTGGCTCTGCTCGACAGTGGCATAGGAAAATAATTTTCTTGGGTGGCAAAAGCCAGGGTACCTTTTTGGCTGGGCTTGTATAGGCCCCAGGGCCAATAGCCTAGTTCCTACCTATGAACCTATAACATGATTAGAGTATCTAAACTACCCACATTCATATGTTGGCTATATACAAGTAGAAAAGACAAAAATGAGAATATACAGCTAAGATTATTCTGGTGCAGACCAAGAGCATAACCAGGAGTTGGACAGGTATTGTTTTAGTCTGATTTTAAAGGATTTCAGTTTTTCTTGTAGCCACAGTACAATCTTTATGTTCCTGAGTTTAGTGACATAACTTGAATAAAGTGAGATGCCAGTTATGGTTTTAGATTTAATATAATTTAGGAGACATTTATTTCCTGAGCTCAGTTTCCCTGTAGATAAGTAGTGTTGGAGAATTTGTTAAAAAAGGACTGCTTTCGGGTTTATAAATTAAGTTGTATGCAGTAACAACTTGTAGGAGAGAGAGACAGAGAGAGAGAGAGAGAGAGACAGTGTGGAAGCTCAATCCTGAGTAACTGTGTAAGAGCAGCATACTGTTCTGGATGGAAAGTTAGTCGCATATATCCAGAGTCTTCTTGTATGTTGAATACAGATTAGTAAGAATGGGATCTATATAAAGAAGTGATGGAAGGAATTGGATGAAGCTATGTTTTTTCTATCAGATTCTGTGATGAGGACTACCTCGTTAAAGTGCAAGTATTTGTTTTTTAAAATTTGAAGAATATGATGCTCATATTTTAGTTTTTCATCCGTAGTAATACCCAGCAATTTGGTTTGTGATATTTGTATTATAGTATCATCTTTTAGTGTAATGCTAAATCTTGGTGGTTTTGCCAATGTTTTAGTAAGAATAACATTAACTTGGTTTTCTTTGCATTTAGAATTAGGTTGGAGGTGTAAAATCATGACTCAGTAGATGAGAAGGACTTGAGTGACCAGCTTAAGTTACAGTATATTAGGAGCTGAGTAGACAGGAGTAAAGCAATCTGCATATTGCACTAAGCTGCCATCCTTGGGTCCACTATGGAGATGATTTATAATGATGTTAAACAGTAATAGTCCTAGGACTGATCCTTAAGGAACTCCAGTAGAGACTTGGGAGGTTGTGTATTTGTTCTGCCATTTTACAGCTTTTTGCCTATTTGATAGGTAGCTATAACATACATATGCATTCCTAGTAGCATTTATCATCTCAGTAGAAATTGCAACAATGCAAAATGTTTGATTAATGGTAAGCCAGGGCACTCTTTCGTAAGGCTAAAAATCAGTTAACTGAGAAAATGTAAAACTCACCAAAGATGAAGCTGTTACCAAAACAAATGTAATTCTACAGTCTGCTTACAATAAGTATTCTTCCCATCTGAGAGTGTTCCTGATAGAGTGGGATCTATAATGTAAACTGAGCTCTGTAATGAAAAGGAACACCAAGTGGATCCAGATGACTTAAATGATTGCCATAGTTAAGAAAAAAAGATATTCGGTTAATAAAGATGTTCTGTGCATGTACTGCATTCCTTCCCCCTGAAAACTAGTCACTTACTTCTCTAATGTAGTGTATCAGGTATTTTGACACTGCATATACTTCAGTGGTATTGTCCACCTCAAGCAGTAGACCTGTAATGATTGGCGTACCCCAGGGATCAGTATTGGGCCCGCTGTTATTCGGGATATGCTTCTCTAAGGTGCAGGCTAAAATCAGTGGGCTATGGCTGACCAAGTTTGCAGATAACTGCAAGCTGGGCAAGGTCATTAATTCCCCAAGTGATGTGGATGTCCTCCAAGAGGGTCTCACCCAAAACAAATGACTGGTGCCAGAAACATGGCCTGAAGCTGAATGCTAAAAAAATGCATCATCATCATCATCATCATCCCCTTTGGGATTCCATCAAAAAGTCCACATATTATCACATTAATAACAACGTCCTAAGCATGGAATCAGTTGTGAGGGATATGGGCACCTAGGTTGATAGCAACCTGAATTTTGACCACTGGTTTGCTTCTGTTGTACAGAATGCTTTCTACATGGCCCACCTCATAAGTAAGGGTATCTCATCCAGGGACAAGGAGGTCATAACATCCCTGCATTCTTCCCTTTTAAGGCCAATTATTGAGTAAAATACCCCCTTTGGCATGTACTTCGTAGAGCACATATTGTAGCTGGGGAGACCACAGAGGTTCCTCTCCAGGAGAATCCAGGGCCTCAAACATCTACCCTTCACAGATAGGCTAAAAGCCCTGTCTCTTTACTCAGTTTCATACAAACTCCTCAGAGGTGACCTCTGTCTGGCATACAATGCATTCTTAGACCCCGCCTTAATGGGACTGCTGCAAATCCGCAAGTCAAGCTCCACTCGAGTAACCCACACGTGAACTTGGTCTGTGACATCAACAGGACTTGTTGGTGGGCCAGATTAGTGTCCCAGAGACTACCCATCTGTAGAATAGTCTCCCTCTCCACATCAAGCAGAGTACCTCATAATCCCTTTTAAGTGCAGCCAGGATAACTGGATGGGAAACAGAAAATACACCCCTGGGATTCCACCTGGGTCCATGCTGGACAAGGGCTTTGGGTGCTGACTTATTTAAACATGGGCTAAACTCTTGGCTAGGCTTATAAGGGCCTCAGGATCAATAACTTCCTATGATCCAAGTATTTTGTTCATGTACACCTGCATACAAAATACAGCAAAGACTGCCATTCTTTAAGGATGTCAGGGCAGCTTAGTACAGAATTTGACTGCATCATTTTGACTCATTGTTAAAGAACAAAATTACCTTGATTTTTTTACTGACCATTGCACATTATTAAGGAAATCAAACATAATTTTACAGTTAAATTACACTGAGGAGGCAAAGAATGTTTTTTTTTTTTTTTTTTTGATTTGGAATTTCCCAAAATACACATGGCAGTGTTGGAGTATGGGGTGTAATAGCATGTCCTTGATACTCTGCAATATGCATTACTTTCCTCTTTGTATCCCTGCTGAAATATATCAACAGCTTGGTATAGCAAATCTAACATAATTATTTAGGTGTTTTTTTCGAGGGACAATAGTAACCTAGTGACAAACTGTCCCATTGATGGACCTTTCCTGTGTAGTACCATCTTCACTATATACTATCACTTGGTTGTGGGTACCCTCTTTATTTTTGAGTTCAGAAAGAACACAGCTATGTATTAAGAAAAATAGCTTACCACACATTTTCATCTTTTAACCACAATCTATTTCTTTGCATTTAACTACTCACATGCATTAAAAAAGATCAATCCATAGTATCTAGTGATCTTGTTATATGGGACATCTCAATTTTTTTATTTACTACCTGCTGCCCTTGTCTTAAGGTGTTATATCTGAAAAGCTCATTACAAACACACACCACAAAATCACTTTGACTAATACACTGATCAATTACTTCAATGGCAGAAAGTTAACTAAATGGAGGAAGACTGAGTTGCTGATAAGATACTGATTAGACTAGTAAAATCTTAACTGAATGTGAAAGAGACCTGGCTGTGAATAAGAAAATGGGAGGTTTTTCTAAATGAAATTAACAGTTTTACCTGATATTTCCAGAACTCCTAATATTAATCCCCAAAAGTGCTCTGTCTGAGTCAGTGATGCAATTCAATAGATGCGTCTGTTTGGTTATGGAACATCTAGGAACTTGCCAGCAAAATAGCAATTTATTTGATAAGGCAATGACAGTACATGATTCTAGTCCATTTTAAATAGTTGAGCAGAGAAAGTAATTTTAAGTGACACAAGCATCGTGCTGAAAGTGACAGTGGTAGCACTCATGAACTACCTATTTTTATAGTGAATTATGGCTAATTTATAATTGGCTAAGATAACAAACTGAGCAGATCAGGATTGTACATCAATACTTGTCAAATGCAAAGTAATATATTTTGGGAGGAGCATGTGTTCATTTTTTTATTGTCTGATATGTTGACTGAATCTTATAAAGATATAGGCATTAAAGACTCAAAGGTTTCCTTTATAAACATGCTAATGAATTATGTTGTACAACAATGCAACAAAAAATATCACCATAAGGGTTAAAAAATGGTTAACCTTTATAACCTTTATAAGACAATACGTTGACCCATTTGTAGATATAGTAACATTGTGTACATGTTGTGAGATAATTTAAAAAGCTTTGCTAAAAAGTTTGTTTTATATGTAAATTAGCTGGATAGATATAAACATCTCAACTTACTTTGCAATACAGATACTGTAGGAGATAATCAAATTAGAATATAGAGTATTCGGGGAGAAACAATTGCAGGCAATTCTGGGTTTGGAAATGTATACGAGTACTCTAACTCATCAATATAACTTTAATATTCCAATTACATTTGAATAAAACTAAAGTGAGATGTTCATACTTGATAGTGCATTCCTGTAATGTGGAATAACTTAACAGAAAAGGTATATGGCTTCAAATCGTTAAGTATGTATAAAATAATTAGGATACTTGAGGGAATAATCTTTCATTCAATTCTAGTTTGAAGGTTGGTGTTCCTTGATGACATTTGACCTGAATACTTTATTGTAAACTTAGGAACTTAAAGATGAATGAATACTATTCATTTTAGCCTTTTAAGAAGTTTTATTTTTGTCCCTTCCTTTAAATCCAGTATGGTAAATGATATCATGAAATGATATCATGAAACTGATGTAATATGCAAGAAAATTGTATTCTTTATTTTTGTGAACAAGCTTGTGGGAGTGAAAAATAATTTAAAAAGAGAATCAATTAATCCAGCTCTTCAGCTTAGCTGTTGTGTCTGAAGTGTGAATGGGATATTACAAAATTACATTCATGTTCTTTGTTTGATGATTTCTGATTCTGAAAGGAGTACTCTTCACAAATTGCCTAAGAAAAATCAAGTTGTATTATAAAACAAGATACAAGAGGGGATGTCATTATTATGCATTCTAATTATACTAGTACAATTCATTTATCAAATGATTTTTTATGAATTATTCTCAATGAAATAAACATGAATTATGGTAAGGCAGATATATATATGCAGAGATTACTGTCGGTTAGATGTACTTCACAAGATGCCTTTGAATATCTTTTGGTGCGACATCCATTTACTCCCATACATTTTATTATCCTGAAGTATCATAATAATGTTTTAGTAGAGATCCATAATTATGGCTGATTATTGCAGCTGTGATTCAAAAAACTGATCATTTGTGGCAATGCAGTGATTTTCATCCTAAAGACATCTTGGGTTTATTTCCATATTTACTAAATGACTCTCTGCATTTTTTGGAAAAAGTTAAAACTTATGAATTAACAAAATGTTTTGTTGGTTATAGATGATGCAAAAAAAATGTATTTTGTGATTCCTCATGATTTAGGGAAGAATTATTTTTAACGGTTATTTTTATCCGAGGATATTAACATTTTATGTCACCATATAGCTTTTGTTTTGAAACATTTTTATTTTGAAAGGAGACTTTTAAATAGGCTAAAGATGTAGCAATGATGGCACCTGTGCTGGCAAACTTGTGCTTATGTTTTTGTCAGACATGCTTTATATTTATTTCCCCATTTCAGGATAATGTGTCCTGTTTAACATACATGGATGACTTATTTCTTCTGTGTATGATGAATTACACAATGTTTTACATTTTTTAGAAAATAAAACTGACTTTTTATTTTGCATATAAGTATTCTGATAATGATATTTATTATTTGGATGTGAAATTGCATTTGCAGAGGTTGGTTCAAAAAAAGTTTTTAGTTCACTTAGTTTTGGAAAACTAACCTTCTCAAATTGTTTCTTACATGTTTTTCTAGTGCACATTCTAAATGGCAAAAACATAATTTAGTGATGGGTCAGTATGCCAGACTTTATAGGACAATTTCTAACAATGACCTATTTTGAGTGAAGGTGAATTACTTAGATATTAGTACATAGACCGCTAACCTTTGTAAGTGATGAATGCAACATTTGAAGAGGTTTTAGAAACATGACATACTATATTGTAAGATATTTTATTTTTTGAATGGACTTGTGTAAAATCAAATACTTAAGGCCATGGAGCTACCTTGTTCCCTGAATATCTAATTAAAAATATTGTACAATACCATTGAATTACTTTGTCTAGTTTAATTAATTATACAATAGGTAGTAGAGAAACCAGCATTTATTATTAAGACTTGAAGAAATGTCAGAGATGTTGGAATCAAACAGCATTATATATACACATGAGAAAATCAAATTTGAAAGGTTTTTCTTGTGCATAATGATTTATTGGGATTGGTTTCCAAACTGATTCCTCAAAATAATGTAAGTTTTTTTATTTTAATTTTAATATTAATGTCCATTTTTAAATACACCAGAAAGGGAGTGGTTTGTATTACTTTTTATGACCCCTGCCAGACATTTTATGCAGTCAAAATAGAAAAACATTTTGAGGAAAAGGAATTACTAGCACTACTATAGCATTTTAAAGAAAGACAAAAAATAATGCTTTATACAGGCATATTATGGCATGTGACTAGAAATTATTTACTGTTTTGGAGAAAGTCCAACAGGCTTCAGGGTGGTGGCAAAACGATTTGTATAGAGAATTTTGTCAGACTAAACTCAATGTCACCAACACACACAAGATACAAGTTTGATTCTAATCTCTGGCCAATGCCTGTTTGGAGTTTGCATGTTGTTTTCTGCATCTTTGTGGGGTTCCTCCTACCTCTGATAAACTTGCTGAGTGTTTCCATCTCAAACTCACCCAAAAATAGATCTATGGGCACAACACTGATTCTAGATGCTGCCCTATGGGGGAAATTGTACAGATGAGTAACTAAAGGAATCTACTATTCTCAATATCATCAAAATAGGAGAATGTGGATCAAAGACTGCAAGCTGTGGCAGTGCTAGCCTCTCATTTGTGTAAAACTATGGCTCTAGGTGATTTGTTTATGTCTATTAATGTTGCCAAATCGGCATGGGTGTTTGCCAGTGTTCAGTGCATTGAATACCCGACCTATGCCAGGGACCCATGCTAATGGTGGGAGGGAGATATATGCCCCTATTGGCCAGTGTGTGCTCATCGTAAAAAAGCCCAACAGCCCTGGGTCAATAAACTACTGGCCGGCTGGCATCCAGTTGGCCAGCTTGGGTTTCCTGGGATAGTTCTGAGTAAACACTGGACATAAGTCCAATAAACCTGCCAAATATGATCTAAGAATTGCTGCTATGTAGGTTCACTGTTGGGATGCAGCTTAGACGTTAACAACATTAACGATAAGGAAGGGGCTGGACATCCTATGCATCCAGGAGACAAGATGGGCAATGCAGCAAAGCCCCTTGGCTGGGAATCCAAAAAGGCTAGAAATGGGGGGTGTGGAGGATTGTGGTGAGGGAGAGGCTTCAGAAGACATTAAGGAATGTCATCATAATTGTTGACAAACTCATGGCAATCAAACTCCAGTGGAAAGATAGGATACTATTCATAATCTCAGCCTGTGCTGCACAGAAGGATTGTGATCATATGAAGAAAAGAGTACATTCGGACAGCAGTTGCAGGACCTGCTAGATAAAGGTCAACTAGAATTTATGTTGATAATGAGTGACCTCAATCCACATATCAGGGAAAGAAAAAAGAGGATATGAGGACTGCCTGGGTCCACATGGGTGGGACAACAGGGATAAAGGAGAAATCATTCTAAACTTCTGTCTGGCAAATGACTTGGTAGTAGCCAGCACATAGTTCAGAAAGAGACTGTCACAAGATAACATACAAGAGTGGCCAATATGCAACTCAGATAGACTTCATCCATATAAGGAAAGGACACTGGGGTAGAATCAACAATTGTAGAGTCATCCCCAATGAAAGTTGGCCCACAGTATAAACCACTGGTTGCCACAATCGACTGCAAGCAGCAGTCAGAGAAGGCTGTAAGGTCCACAGATACCAGGAGGAAGACCTGGAAGTTGACTAGAGAGAAAGCACAACAGTTCATGGAAATACTCAGAGCTCTAGCACCTCAAGAAGAAGTGTGTGTAGTGCAGAACAGATATGAAGCCAAGCTAAACATAAGGTACATGAGGAAAGCTGGTGGTGGAATACAGAAGTCCAAGAAGTCATCAAAAGAAAGGAAGAGTGCAGGAAACAATGGGAGCTAGAAAAGATGGACCAGGACAGGAAGGAATACTGGTTGGCTAAGAAAGAAGCTAAGAGAGCAGTTGCAATAGCGAAAAACAAGACATCAGAAGCACTCTACCAGCTTCTGGAAAGTGAGTCAGTATATGGCAAAGAAACTGTATCAGGTTGCAAGGCAAAGACAGAAAGATAAAGGAGATAGTCAGACACCCTTCATAAGAAACGCTAACAGCAATCTGCTCACCAGTCCACAGGACATCAAAGGCAGATGGAAGGAGTACTTCCAGAAGCTTCTCAATGAACAAAACCCAACAGACGCTATAATGCCACAGATACTTCCTACAATGAGAGAAGAGGAAGAACCCACCATAGAAGAAATAAGAAGTACACTAAGGAAAATGAAGTCAGGGAAAGCAGGAGGCTCAGATGAGGTCATAGCAGATATGATGAAGATGCTAGGAGAGACAGAGAAGAAATGGCTCCTGCAGGTACTCATAGCAATGTGGAGAGCATACTACTGCCAGTGTTCAAGAACAAAACAAATTCAACTATGGGTAATACAGAGATATCAAACTCCTGTCACACTGCATGAAAGTTATGGAAAGGGTGACAAACAAAGTAAGATGGGAGATCAATTCGGATTCAGATTATGGTGCAGCACAACTGACCCAATGATCGCAGAGAGACAGATAGTTTAGAAGAAGATGGAGTTGAAGAATGAGCCCAACAGGGTATTCAGAGGTTTGGAGAAAGCATATAACAAAGTTCAAAGAAAACTAAAGGCACATTGGATAACTGATTATAGACAGTTGTAATGGTAGCAAAAGGAGTTCAGAAGAAGCTGAGAATTGAGGTAGAAGGAAAAATATTGGAACAGGTTAATAGCTTCAGTTATCTGGGAGAGATGGTTGAGGAAAAGGGGAAGTCAGAATGAGGAGGTCAAAACTAGAATCAGAGGGGCTGCACCCAAATGGCAGCATTTAAGATGTAGTATATGACAAAAGAATGTCAAAGAATTTGAAAAGTAAGATGTAAAACAACAGTGGTGTGACCAGTACTACTGTATGGCACAGAAATCTGGGCAGTAAAGACAAAGCAGTTTAGGAAACTAAAGGTGATAGAGATGAAGTGCCTGAGATGGGTGGTAGAAATTATATTGTGGGGCAGACGAAGAAATGAGGACATAAGAACAGAAGCTAAAGTTGCTCCAATTGCAGAAAAGATCAAAGAGAACAGATTACTGTGCCTTGGACATGTGCAGAAAAGCAGAAGACAATCTGGTGAAGATGATCTGGAACAGACAAGAAGAAGGCAAGAGGAAACAAGAATGTCCAGCAAAGAGGTGGATTGATTGTGAGAGAGAAGACCTGTGACAGTCAGGAACTAGTGTCAAAAGAGTACAGAAGAATAATTTGAATAGAGAGAGATGGCGACAGTTGATATGACATCCCACCCCCATGTAGCAAAGGTGGTTGATAACTATGAAAGGCAGAGCTGTGGGGTGTTAACTAGATGGGCTTTGTGGTATTCATGGCATTCGGCAATGGTTGTAGAATCTTTTGTTGAGGGTTAAAACACACTTTAATCAGAAAACATATTTTCTAATTGGATAGAAATATTTGAATGGCAGGAAAAAAGTGCTACTGATACGTTTCAGATACAAGCAGATGCACACATTCCTGCTTATTTCTATGCCTATGACACAGATCTTGCTTTAAAACAATGTTTTTTTTTTTTGAACCATAACTGAGGTGCCATGATGGGCATTACACTGATGGTTTTCATACTGGTTTCTGTGAAAATGCCTTAAATAAAAACAGACGTTGATAAGGCTCAGCAGCAAGTTTGGGCATTGCACAGTTGTGCTGCAGATAATGTTAAAGAATTGATGAGAAGTTGTGGAGCCATTGGATATTTACAAAAATGCTATTCTATGTTTCAAAGGTTTGCTTAATATGAGGAATTCTTCTGCAAAATAAGATTGCATAGGTCAAGTATATTTTAAAATGCTTCAAGAAAATGTCTGTGAGAATGAAAAACAAAGGTTAGGGAATGCCTGTGCTAAAGGTCTTAATTTCCTTCCCTTTTTTGTTCTAATTTTTAATTGCTCTCCCATGTCTCTGTCTCTCACTGCTTTGGTACTCTGCAAGATAACTCTTATATCTGTTTCATTTCACCTAGGCTTACGTTTTAAAGCTCCCTTAATTAAGTGGCTGGTACTAAATATGTAATATGTGTATTAGTTTTAGTAAGGGAATCTAGCTAAGTACACAGGTGCCTTGGCTTCATGGAGACAGACAATGTGATTCAAACAGGCTGGCAATACCTGGAAAATAGGGTTAGATAGAAGTCAACAGTAAAATGAGATATGAAAAATAAATATAACCCACATGCACTAATAAAAAATGGTGCTGACGAAATTAAATATATGCTTATCAGATATATCTATATAATTACTAAAATTTTCCTAATGGCTTCAACACTTTACAAATAATTGATTAAGCTCCTTATTCACATTGTCCTGCATCAAACACAAACTGCAGCTGTTAGTAATCCCCATGGAAGCCAAGAAAAACACTAATCTGATGGCAAGGATATAAATGACAGAATGCACAGTTTTAATGGATGATTCAGGCAGAAGTTTTCACAAAAATTTTAGTAGTTTGTGACTGTTGCAGATCTTTCAGCCGTGACAAGTCTCTATAGTAATTTGCATGTGGTTGTTATTGCTAGAGAAAATGACAATCAAAAAAGGATCTACTTGAATGCATCAGACATTGTTTGTTCAGAAAATAAAAAAAATATGTAATATCCACCAGAGGGCAACATAAGACATTACTTCATAGGCAAAAAAAGGCATTTGAAATGCAGAATATTACCACTGTAGCAAAACACTGTGTGAAGTGACTGTATTGTGTTGCATACTGTGGGTAATTTAAGAACACAGTTAGATTTGAAATATCTTGAGAATTCCATTTGTATCTCTGCATCTCCTTAATTCATTATTATTGATTACTCAGTGTTATCTCCTTTGAAAATAAAGATAAAATATTTGAGAGGATCTGAAAATGTTTCCAATTAATCCTACTGAATTTTGAGTAGAAGTACATATCAAAATTGTAATATGCAGATGCCAAGCTCATTAATTTTCTTTAACATTTTTCCCATGTGTATACGTTATACATCACATTTTCTTTGTAACTATCTTCAGTCCAATATTACATAAACTGCTTAGAAATATATATATATATATATATATATATATATATATATATATATATATATATATATATATATATAGGTCTACCTGAAAACGCCAAAAGTGCACAATGCCAACGACGAGTTCAGAATCCCGACGCTGAGAACACAGACATGTTAAGGTAAGTGTGCGATAGGGACGGAACGTTAGGGTCAGGGTGTGGGTAAGGTAAGTGTGTGATAGTGATGGACGTGGGTTAAGTGAGTTAGGGTTAGGGTGTGGGTAAGGTAAGTGTGCGATAGTGATGGACTTGAGGGTTAGGGGCGGATTAAGTGAGTTAGGGTTAGGGTGCTGGTAAGGTAAGTGTGTGATAATGACAGAGTTAAGGGTTAGGGGTGGATTAAGTGAGTTAGGGTTAGGGTGCGGGTAAGGTAAGTGTGCGATAGTGACGGACCTTAGGGTTAGGGTTTGGGTTAAGGTTAGTGCATAGATAGTCGTGTATGTAAGGTTTAGTGTAGGTTTGTAAGGTTTTTGGTGTGCTTGTGTTGTGTGTGTGTTTTTCAGGAAAGGTATTTGTTTTGTTGATTGTCTGGATTTTGGTTTGTCGGGCATGTGAAGTTTAGTGTTTTTGAACTTTCTTTTTTTGTCGTTTTTTTCATGTCGGTTATTTCATTGTCGGTGTTTTGGCATGTCGGTGTTATCGGGTAGACCCATATATATATATATATATATATATATATATATATATATATTTATATATATATATAGATATATATATATATAGATATATATATATATAGATATATATATATATATAGATATATCTATACATAAATATATATTTTTTTATTACTAAGATATTGATCCATGAAGATTTTTAGAAGCTAAGTCATATGTTGCAATGAAGCTTTTAGCACTTGTATTTTCAGCATAAATAATTGAGAGGTGACCATAACAATTGCATATTTCCCATCTATGAGAGACAAGGGTGTTAAACCAGGTGAGAATTTGTGGTTTCACATCCATTCGTCCAGATTACCATTGAATAATATAAGAAAAGTACTTTACTTTATGTGGTGTTTATGCTCCCATTAAACTTGCAAATTTGCAGTAGATTTGACAGGATAAGATCTGTTATGCTATTCCGTGATTGCCTCTCAATAGCTTGTATAACATCAAGAAGAGAGACAATAGTTTGAGATGATTCTTGTAGTTATGGTTTAGGCGTTTGTTTTTCTTAGAAAGTGTTATGGTTATTCAAGTTGTAAGATGTTTAGACAGTTAAATAGTGAAGGTATATTATACTCAATGACTGGCCTGATGAGTGCAAAATACAGTGGAATGATCACATCCCTGGACCTGCATGCCATTTCCTTAGTAATAAATTCTGCAACAGTGGATACATGGTGATCTAAGAACAGTTCATTGGCTGCAGAGGTTCCAAGGTCCCTAACTACTTGATCAGTTTGTAGGGGGTTTGTTATCACAGTTTAGTTTTAGTCCAAGGTTTTGACACCAGCTATTGGCTTGGGAAATGCCTACATGGATTTTTCTCGGTGTCCTGTGGGGAGTTTAGTCATTTACAAGCTTGGTCAGCCAAGAACCTTTAATAGTCACATTAACTCAACAAAAGTAAATGCTGAAGAGGAGGGCCGAAGGACTGAACCCTCGGAAACACCGCCAGTGACAGTCTTCTGGTGGATTTAAAGCAGCCCATCCTAATTTCTTGGGTTGTATTTGAGATCATCCTCAAATAATTTCATTGGATAGGAAATCTACATTAAGTTGGGATAGTTTATTTATAATATCAGTGTGTTGGATGGTGCTGAATGCCTTTGTGAGGTCTAGATATATGAGTACTGATTTTCTCTCATCCATTGCTTCAGTAACAGTCTTGAAGTGAACCTTGCTAAGTGAGCAGGATCTGCTCTTGACAAATCCAAACTGGCTTAGATCAACAGTTTGTAGGTTACCTATGTCCTTATAAATTCTATTATTCCTTCTGTAGCCTTAAAGATGAGTCTGGTTAGTCTTGTGGATCTATACATTTTGGGGTCCACTGATACCCTTAACTTTGGGCAAAGTGGTGACTGTTGCTGTCCTCCATTCCTCTAACAAAAAGCCAGTTTGGAGGCTGACATTGAATAGCCTCTGTAAAGGGTCTCACATGTCCTGCTTCAGGCTATCCAGTAAGCAGTCTTGTATGTTCTCTGACCTCACAGTAGCAGTGTTCTGGGCCTTGGATAGTGCTTTGGGAACGTGTTTATAGGAAATTTGAGGAAGAGGTGTACATGCACGTAGGAAATCTAGTAGTGAATGGGAGTAGAAGATGAAGTTAGCTAAGTTTATCCGCTAATGCATTGATATGTTCTTTGAGTCTGCACATGTGATACCATTTACTGTTACATCTGTTCAGTGCTGAGCATTATTTCTAAGGTGTCTGACATAGTTAAAGATGGCTTTGTGGTAGCTCTTTGGTTGGTGGCTATTTTTACCTCCTATCTGGCTTTGGTAATTTGATCAGGTTTGGAAGTTCCTTGTTAAGTTCAGCGATTTTTTTGCAACTTAATAGTTGCATTTAGTTTTATGTGCACTTGAGTTTTTTAATCTTTCATTATAGATCTTGTTTAAATTTAGGTTCTACCATGTTGTTTTTGAATCTGCTATTGTATTTACTTCACAGTAGGTCAGATACATCAGCTATTCCCATGGGCATAAATTTGGCAGTAAAAGACTCTGTATAAGCAGTGGGATCATAGAGTTAGAAGTGGATGTTGAATTTAGCAAAGTTCTCATTCAGTTACAGTAGGTTAGCATTGACATAATCGCTGAATTCAGAGGTATTGGAGGATGTTCCTGATTTCATTGTTAAGGTAGATGTGATTGGTCCAGTTTGACCATGAAGTGAGTTGCAACTGGTATGGAGCAGAGCTGTCTCATACTAGTGAGTCCCAAACCTGGGATTTTATCATCTGTGATAGGTGTGTAGAGTTGTACATAGAGAATGTATTGTGTGGGCTTTTTCAGAGTTTTTATTTTGCAGACCTGTTGTCTAATAGGGCTAGGAATTTCTGGGCATACATGTTAGAGGATGTTGTTATCCCCCAGTTAATAGCATTGTACTTGTAGTTTCTTTGGAGAATTGTGTTTGGCTTAATGCTTAAGGAATCCATACTAGTTAAGAGTTAGGACTGAAGGAGATATGGGGGAAGGGTCCCACAGTTAGCCATGATGTGAAAAGGGGTCTTGTTCATGGTAAGCTGGAAATAGAAGGCTTCCATATTATGTTATCTAATTAGTCTGGAGGTTGTGTTTTTTCTATACATATGGAGACAGTGCTGCCTTTAATTATGTCATCTAGTGGGGTGGTCCTGAACTTGCACTAAGCATGGAGACCTTGCACTGATGGGGTGGTCTCAATGTTCTTGAACTAGGTTTTATGTGACAATCTATATATCAGCTTTTCAGTGTACAGAGTGAAGTTTTTTAATGCTGCTAGTATTAATCAGCAGTACCTTTAAATTATCCGGATTGTTTGAAGATTTTGAGGAGTGATGATGCCTAAAAATGTACTGTGGAGTGGAAAAGTTTTAATCCAGTACATGAAAATCTTGGGGGCTTAAGGCAGGTGCAGGTCATCTGTGCCAAAAGAATTAGGACTGTCTGTCAGGTCCTCCTAGACTGATATAGGAGATGCATCTCAAGTCATGTACAACCAGTTGTACTACAACCTTGTCATATGCATACTTGTATTGCAAGGACTTGAGTACCTGCATGATGTGGTCAGTCCAGGTACAAGATAGGCAGCTGCCTGTGACCTTGTCCTTGCACAGTGTGAAGAGTGGTGGATCAGTGTACCTCACAATGGAGTTGCCTATGACTAGGATGTTGGATTGTGTGGAGGTTTGCATTATGGGCTTTTGAACTGAGACTCTTAACTCTTGGATGCATGTTTGAAAGTGAGTGATGCCTGTGTTGTGCTTGTGAGATTGCTAAAGCTACTTCTTTCTTGGTTACATTAAGAAGGCCTATGTTTAGTTAGAGTGCATTTAAGGCCCTCAGCATATATTGGTCTGCATGTATGACTGAGCAAGTTAATTAACCAGACATTGGTCCTGGGTCACCACTGAAAACAAACTGTGTTCAATGGTTCTACCTGGTTAACAAACTGGGTTATAGTCTGATCAGTGTTTGCTAGTTTAATGTGGTGATGTGTCTTACTGACCACCTGTTTACTGTTTGTTGTGTCTTCATGTGAGAGTTTTACTCCAGTAGCATTAAATACCTGCATCTCTATGGAATTTATTTAAGTAGTAGGTGGTTGTCAGTAAACATGAGACAATTGCTGCATTGTCTTAAGATGCCCATTTCAGCCATGCTGGGTACAGAGACTGAAAGTTCAAATTCATGGTTCTAGGTGCATACTACTGTGAGCCAAAGGGAAAGTAGTGCCAATGTTTGGAGTTGGTTTCCGGAGGTGCTGTCTGTCTGGTGATGGATATAGTGCTGGTCTCAACACAGATGCATGCAGCTAGGAATCAATCCTTAGCTCATTCTCTCACCAGAAGTAAGAGAAGTAGCATTAAGCCTAGAAAATAATGTCTCTCTGCTTATGATTCCAAAAAAGCACTAATCCCGAAATGACCCCTGAAAAGAAATTGTAGGGTCTCCAGTGACTGGTAATCAAGTCCCAGATGTTAGGTTTTAAAGGAAAGATGGAAAAATCTATTAACACTCTAAGTATTGCAGGTTTTACCAGATGAGTGGGATAATATGAAACAGAGGCTAACACAAGGTTTAGGCATGTAAGGGGAGAGCCTTCCTAGTTTGATCCTTAAATGACTAAATAAGATGTGACTAGGAAGAGCTTCCAAAGTCAAATATACAGTATGGTCGAGCAGTTCAAAGGGCACCAATTTAAAAGCACCAAAAGGGCTGGGTGGTAAACATCCGTTAGAATCTCACATCAACAGGACTATCTCAGCATCTGCAGTTAAATAACAATTAATATGTATGTTTGTAGGTGTATGGCTGAGCAAGTTAATTAACCATTAACCTGTGTGTGTGTGTGTGTGTGTGTGTGTGTGTGTGTGTGTGTGTGTGTGTGTGTGTGTGTGAGTGTGTGTACGTATGTACGTGAAAAGGTGAAACTCATTTCGTTGAAAAAACTTTCTAGGTGTAAAAAGGAGAGAATACATAACTGGGTTAATGCTCATTTGTCTGACTCCTGTATGGCTAAACTAAAAATTATATAGTGCAGATAGTAGGAGTGTGCATGGAAATGAATGAATTAATGGGTGAATGAAGACACATTGGTTGTGAAAGACTGTGGAGCAGTTGATTAAGGGGATACATTCTCTTTTCATTTTGTGTGTTCTGTGTCCTTTAGTCTTGTGTTATAGTATTGTTTGGGAAAGTGTTTTTAGTAAAGTAATGTGAATGGTTAAGGTTAGGGACAGGGTTTGGGCTAGGGTTACGACCCCCTGCACCACCTAACTCATGTGCTAACCGGAACTGTAACCCTACCCCTAACCCTACTCATTATGTTCCTCAAACCCTTTCTCTAACAGTACTACAGCCAAGATGACACCTGATCGAGGTTTTGTAGCTGATGTTTACTGATACGGGTCTCTCTTTAGTGGGGGACAGGTATTCATTGGTGTGTCACTCCTATTAGTCATTCAATGTTTTGATTCTTTTCTGCCATTTTTTGATTTTCTTGAATTTTTTGTTTTACTGCTTATGATATAATCATGTGTGTATACTACATTTAAAACAATAAAAATTGAGAATTGAAAATACATAAAGCAGTAACAACATGATACCAGTTGTCTCTCAATGACTGCAACGTTTTACCCCGTTTACTGTACCCATGATGCAGCACAAGAATTTTTTAAACAAAATTCAACTTGTATTCATTGTCATCACCATTGTGAAGGAGTTAAATTAATCACATTACTATGTCGGTTAACTTAAGTACTCATACTGTGCATGTCCAGTGATTTGTCATTGACTTATTAAAAATAACTGCTCATCATTCCACAAATACATACGAGTCAGTGCAGCCCTTGTGTATTCCCTTATAAAACCAGGCATGACATCTAATTGAGACTATGGGAGGGAAAAAAGCTTTCCTGCACTTCTTAAAGTAACTCTTTGAAAGTCAGTACTACCATTGCCTCATAAAGAGGGGTTTTACACTTTGTAAAACTAAGTGTAACTCAAACTTTGTCCCTCTTAAGCACATCTGCAAATCAAAATTCAGAAAGTGCTGATGGAGGTACAAAGTTACATAAACCACATACGTCAGCAGAAAAAAAAATATTGTCTGGCAGCTCTGCAACATGCCTTTAAAGATGCTATACAATAAATGAACTTTTTCAGCTCACATAGTAGTTTATAGTTTTGTTTTTAGTATTTTGTGTTACAGAGCTGCAAAGTTAAACTACACATAAAGAAAAATAGTGCCATACCTATAAGAAATACTGAAAGGATAAAAAGGAAAGTTACATTAAACTGCAACAATTAACTGAAACAGTTAAGCAGAATTTGATTATAAATTTGCATGATCTCAAATGGAGAAATAGTGCACTTCTTGTAAGTTCAGGAAGAAAAAAAATGTTAAGGTAGTAGTGTCAATAATCAAGAACATTATACTAAAAAACTGTAATTAAATATATGCAGCCTGGTCATCTTCACAAATATGAAGTCGACACTAATTAAAATTATCAGTACCAGTTTAATAGGAAAAGGCAAAATTCTAGTGAAATTCTCCAAGATTTAGTACTTAGCCCTTGGCTGTTAGGAATCTTGTCTGAAGCCAAGAGAAAAGCATTTGAGTACTGAATTATGCAGATAATTGCACATTTGGTTGCATGGAAGCATTACCATTGAATTGTGTTCTCTTGCAGAGCTCTTTGAAGAATAATCATTTTTGGTATACTAACCATAATATGACTTTCAGAGTGGAAGCATGAAGCATGATGACCTTAGGTAAGGTCAACTTGTAAAAGTATACCATTGAAGGCAGTCACCCGAAACAGACTATGCTGTTTGGAATCCTGGAAAACTAGTTGATAATAGTCTGACCAGAGCATTGCACCGAGTAATTGAAAATCCCCTGGAATAGCACAAATGTCATTAGTAGGTGTGTTGAGCTGTAATAATAATAAAAAAAAAAACACTGCACTGTTTAACATTTTTCATTTAATTATACTGAGATTTGTACCTTTAAGTGAGCTGGACAATATAAAGCCCCATTTTAGTTAGGACCTATTTAAAAATGCAAACTCAATTAAATTCAGAATATTTGTAAGTCTAATAAAACTTTTTCTTTTACCATTCTCCAGTTACGAGTATTCAGTATGAGAATCACAAAGCAGTCATAACCTCGTGAAGATTGAACAAATGCTGTAAATATAAAAGAACTTGGATGTTTCTTTAAGGTCAGTTTAGAAATGGCTTATGAAATAAGATAACGTGTTTGTCTAGGGTAACGTGACAGTTCACTATTGTTATGGTTGTAAGAGCAAAAGAGTTGATTGAATACATTTAGTTCACAAAATAGTTGCTGTGATTTGTCCAGATATGGATTTGACTGAATTCTCACAATCTAACAGTTACTACTCAAAATCTACTACTGTTAGGAAGTTTGACACTTGTACAGACTGAGCTTTTATTATGGACCTAGAAGGAATATCCATATTCTTAAATGAACTACAAAGGTAGCTGAAGATTGTTAGCAAACAACTTGTTAATCTGCAGGATGTTGGCTTTGAAATGTAACTAAACATAATCTATTTTGTAATTGTCATTTAGGAAAGTTGTTACTGCCTCGTGTCCCAAGTCATAGGTGTGAACAGTCTTGGGACCTATTTTAAAAGACAGATGAGAAGCACTTTTGGTGTGATAGTACAGACCTTAGAAGTTCTTTGAAAGGAATTACATAATGAGAGATGTCAAGATATGAATTCACTTACATTTATAATTTTGAAAAGTAAGTTGTCAATGAGGAATACAAAATAAATATTCAGTATTATGCCATAATCCATGTATACAGTCTGACACATACATACAGTTCCATTTATTGTAGCCACACATAGTATTTTTAAAAGGAACTAAAAAGCATGTAGAAAAAAATGCTGATCTAGACTAACATGATTGCATACAGACAATGACCTGTTGTCGGGAATGAACCTTAAGCTATGAAACTGCAAGACAGAGATCTCACTAATGAGCTACCATACTGCATCTGGGGATTGTGCAATGTGCTATAGAGTCAGTGCCTTTTTAGTCAGTTTGGACTCCCAGAATAAAACTTGAAAAACTGCTTCAGACTTTGCTGATTGTGGCTCCCACCGACTAAAAACATGGCATGTAATAAGGAATTATATTAATAATTATTAATATAATAAATAAATAATAAATATTGAAGTATAGGAGCAATTAACTCATAAAGAACTGGCAGAATAAGTACTGAATATTGCCACTATTTAAATGATGTTTTTCAAGGTTTTACTTCTTATTTATAAATCTGTTAACGAAGTAGGTGATGTGGTCCAAACACCCTTTTTATGCATGACCTTGGCCAGAAGGGCAGTGAAGAACAATGCAATATAGTAAATAAAAACTCGATTATATGAACCAGTGAGGTAACATATACAGATGCATGATTACAAATTGAACCATGGTAGTACATAAACAGAAGTCTCAGTATATACAGTATTTACAATGCAATTCACTACAGGTATATCCAAATAATATAACTGTACTACAAGTATATAACTGATGGTGGCTTCTAGTGTACAAGAATAGGTGTAGTGGCTGTGAAGGTGTATAAGTAACAGGTGTGGTAGTAAGTAGATGTAAAGAGGATGGTGTTTGTGTGTGATGAAGGAAATGAGAGCAGCAAAACACAACGATATTGTGATGGGATGGTAGGACTGAAAGAGGAATTGGGAGAGAGTATGGCTAGTGGAGAATGAACATCACTTCCATTCGCTTGCTAAGACAAATAGCATAAAGTGCATGGATGGTTGAAGTGTGTATGTTTTAGAGAAGGGTATAGGAGATTGAGTTAAGTTGTTGGAGTAGAAAAGAAAAATGCAGGATAAAAATATGTTCATTATAGTGAGGTAAATAAGGCATAAATATATCAGGATAATTGGGTTTTCCTCACAGTAAAGTTTTCACTTTTCCTGGAAGGGCACCTGGGCAATATGGATAATTCAAAGTTGTTGCAGTAGAAAATAAATGGAAGAAAATCATGCAAGCTTATTACAAATGTGCAACACTTCCAAAATTAAGGGACCGATGGCTCAGTATCTGTTAGAGAACCAAAACACAGCGCATGTGGTTAAAATAGCCTGGTGTAACCAGTCAGTGCAAAATCACTGGGGGAGGTATGTAAATACACACATACCCTCCAAGAATCATGCTACACTAAATTTACTTTATAAGTTTAATGTAACATTTTACAACTTCATTGAGATCTAAAAAACGTCATGAGTTTGACATTTATGCACAATATCAGTTTTTCCTACCCATGTTTGATCATTTATTCCTTTGACTGCTTATTTGGAAATCTCTGAAATGTTCACGTGAGCAGCTAGTCTGGTCACTTAAAGCTTAATACTAGAATATTGTTATGTTTGTCAGTATGCTGGACAAATTAATTTATACAGATCCTACTAAACGCATACATGCTAATAGTTTTGCCAGCTCAGCTTTGAATCATTTGTATAATTTGCTCTTTACTCATGCTTAATTTTTATGTGCAGAGCTAGTGTTAGTAATTTGGAGGCCCTCAACAAGGCTATCCCCACATCACACCTTGAATGACCACAACATTTTCTCACCAAGAAAAGCATGGTCCTAAATCAGAAAAGCTACACTGCTTATCTCATATCCCTATCTCTCTTCTCAGGTGTCTTACAGACTAAATAGGAAGGATTTCTGTCTCACTTAGAGCCTCCACTGATCCCATCCTTTCAAACCACACATTAATCCGCTAGCGGCATAAACACCCACTCTTCTGCAACACTAATAGCACATATTTTAGGAATAGATATGTAATTACAGAATATGCCACTTCTTTGGAATTGTCCACAAAATGTAATATACATCTCTTAATATGTATTCAAGCATAGTTTGGATGAATAGATGGGAAACTGCAAGTTCACTCTTGGTTAAGTACCCTTGTCTCTTAGGTGTAGGGGTAACATGTAAATTTCTGCCTATTTCTGGGTTATTTGTACCTAAAATGCAAGAGCTCTGGGTTATTCATACCTAAATTACAAAAGCTAAAAAAAAGTTCTTGGGAATGCGTGGCTTGGCTTCTGAACATTTCATGGATCAGTAGCCGTGAAAGTAGTACTCTCATCCATTACTTTTTTGCATGGTGAACTCATGTTCTTTTATATATATGTATATATATATATATATATATATATATATATATATGTATACAAGACTATACAAGAGACATTCTTAATCACAAATGGCAGACATATGCATTGGCTTTTAGCTGCAACAATATCACATAGTGGCAAGCCTCTGTTCCAACTATATAAAGAGCTATTCAAATATAGCTATTTGTAGTTATATTGAAGCATACTACATATGTCAGGTGTAAACAAAAATTACAGTATTGGTCCAGATAGCATTCAGAAACCTAGTTCTTGTAATTCATAATGTATAGATGTGGGAGCAGTGCACAAGAGTCTTGGACTAGCTGTAACAGGCAGTAGTTGCAGAGTCAATAACTGGCATGTTTGTAGCAGCAAAAATGTATATGTTCATTCAGTTCAGAGTGTAAAACTTCTAGAACAAAATGTAGCATGCAGCAATGCAGGATTATAAAACCCAGTCATGCATTTATTAATAGAAATCAGAAATCACAATGCTGACTTGGTTACATCTGCAGATACACTCAGAATTTCTTTTTTCTACATGGAATGACTTAAAGCAACAATTACTGATAATATTCCTGAGAGGATGGCTAAGAGAAGAAAGAAAAGTTCAGTTACAAATTCAAATCCACTGTGCCCTCTCTGTCAGTATTCGAGTCCGATGCACTGATATAAGCCATTATAGTGATTTTACCAAACTGGCTCCATAATCTCACATAAGTAGAGTATATGAAATGCACATGGGAAATGGTTGTGTGTGTGAGGCATGTTTTGGCTTGGAATGCACAGAGTTTGAACTGGTGGTAGAAATGCTATCATATCTGTAGGATGTACCACAAAAGTAACTCCAAAGATGCTGCGATACATTACTTCATGATCTGTTTGGAACTTTTATAAATTTGCCTGAGATTTTTCATTTTGAGGACATTCTGCATCTAAAGTGTCTTGATAATTATTCTAAGTAGTCAAGACGCCATCTAGCTTAAAAATGCCTGTACACAATCTGTAATAGTGCTAAAATCAAGTCTTCTGTAAGAAGATATTCTGATATACTCATTGCTGATGTAGTCACAGTTAGAAAAACAAGAAATAAAAGCCTCTTCACAGCAGTGCAAGTTCTAGCTCATTACCGATTTAACAAAATGTCCCCAGTCCAATGCACAAGAGCTGACAATCAGTGAGAAAATGTGCTGGCAGCTCAAAGCAGGGCCATTGTTTTGCACTTGCTGAATACAGAAACACTCCCTTCAAGCCATAGAACTATTACAACTACTGATGCAGAGCACGAGCATCAAGTTGCCAGCATCTAATGTTTTACTTCAAGTCAGTTGAAAAAACAAATGTCCAACCTGCATGGCAAACTGTTAGCAGAAACAGTACTATGGCAGATCAACTAAAGCATCCTTTCCTTGAGAAATTTCCATGAATTTTAGTTCTGATGCAATCACAAACTAGTACGTATTCATTCTAGACAGTAATTTTACTTACAATATCTTGGCATGTTTTTTTTTCCATTGGAAATCACATAATGCAGTATTTCACTGTGGAAATGTATTTGAGTTTGTGATATGTATTTGCCGGACTAAAATTAAGTAAATATTCATTTTGAAATTATGGTAACATTACACTTAGTTAGTCAAAGCATGGCGTGTCTTCAGTATCCATAACAAAATTCAAACATTTCTTTTAGGCCTTTATCCCCACAGTCAATCAAAGCCAAATATGTCTTCTTTCATAAGCTATGCCTACACTGACTGTGAAAAAGTGACATAAAATGTCCATAAAGCAACAAAAGCTACAATGGTAGTTTATCCACATAGACATATCACTACCCACTGGTACACACACACACATATGCACACAAGTACTCTTTGCTAACTTGGACAGTTGCTTTCATACACAGCCCAACTTTCTTCCCTCTAAAAAACAAAAAAAAAAACATGACCACTGTTGTCTGAATATGAAGACAATGAAAGGCACAATAGGTAAAATAATATATTTCAATTAGGCTCACAGATAAATGCACTGCATCTTCCTCTCCCATGATATGCCTCACCCTTAGTCGTTTGTGTTCATATAAATATACTGTGGTTTTACTGTCTGCATCTCTCAAAAAGATAGTCACTTTGTTACCGACTGATGTTAGCTTGTGATGAAGGTGGAAGAATGGCCATAATAATACATTGCTACTTATTGCCATGATAGACATATGGACTTTTCCCACACATGACAAACCAAATCATTGATCCTTTTACTCACACACACACACACACACACACACACACACACACACACACACACACACACACACACACACACACACACACACACACACACACACACACACACACACACACACACACACACACACACACACACACACACACACTCTCTTTTTCCCTTTTGGTGATCACTTTCAATGTGCGATTGCAATGACATTTAAAGAAGGAATGGACAGAGTTGTGAATATCAGTTTGCTGCTGTCACAGAACACAATCCCAAGCCCCAGCCCTGATTGTAATAGTTTAAAAAATGAAGAGAGACCTTATCTTGAGTGTGTATACTCATTGTAAGATAAAACACAAATCTCTGAAGATCGGGAGCATTTGTTCTTGTCAACATCCCTCCAAAGTTTTGAAATCAGCTGATCTAGACAAACAGCCTCCAGCATTTGCTTCATATTAATGTATTCACCAGTTACCCACTTTATCCTAATCATGGTCATACAGAGGCCAATACCACTCATTTACATATAGTGATTTGCTTTTGGCTTACAAATTTATTCTTACCCTTCCTAGATTTACTAATAATCCTCAGTCAGGCCTGTTGGGTACATACTTTATTAAATAAATAAATGAAGACCTGTACTAATATAAGTTGATAGATTGATATTCAGGCTATTGATTCAGAGATTCATTTGCAGCCTAGTCAGTCACAAGATCCCAGAACATGACTACCCCCGTAACAAGTCTGTCCAGATAAAGATATCCAAACACCAGTGCATGCATGGTGATCAAAGAATAGTCGATTACCCTCAGTAGTGCACAGATTCCTGATGACATTCAACTTTAAATACATTGTCACCTATGTGGTAGGTGAATGGGTGCGGTTATTTGCCAAAGGGCACACTATGCATTTCTTGCTGTTTAGTTTAAGGCTCTAGTCCAGGCATCATTTGTTGGTGTGTATTAAGCTATCCTGGAGATTCTGGAAGTCAGGGTGAGTTTGACTGCTCAGTTTACAGTCGTCTGCAAAATTAGCAACAGGTTGTGATGTCAGGCTTGAGTTCAGAGAAATACCAAAAAGAAGCAGTCCTAGTATCAAACTTTAGGAACAGTGCTGGTAACTAATGTTTTCAGTGACAGTGCCCCCGATACTATAGACTGCATTCTGTTGGTGTGCCAGTTTGTTATTCAGTGGGCAACATAAGGGTTTATGTTTAGTTTGATTAGCTTATAGATAATGTCAGAAAGTGGAATGATATCGAAGGCCTTTGCAGGGACCAAGTAGGCAGTGTGAACTGATTTGAGATTTGTCTGCATCTAATACATCAGTGACCTGTACAAAGGAGTCCACCAAGTTCAGGAGATGGGATCTGCCATTAACACACCCAAACTGGCTTTGGTCTGGTGCTCATAGACTGCCTATATCATTGTTAATAAGTTCTGGAATGATGAGTTCCATTGCTTTACATATAAGACTGGTGCGAAGCTTACAGGTCTATAGTTTTCAGTGTCATTAGTAAGTCCTTCCTTAAGGAGTGGAATGACTACAGTGGTTCTCCAAATGTCTTGTCCGAATCCAGTGAAGAGGTGGACATTAAGTAGTCTTTATGGCTTCTGTGAGACAGTGTCCAGTAATTAAAAGGAGACAGCCTGGCGCAGTATCAGGAGCCATGGATTTAATGTAGTTGGCTTTGGAGAGAACACTTCAGAAATGATTGCACTGGTGACATGAGCATACTAATTTAATGTGATAATTTTATGGGGGATGGAGTAGTTGTGTGAGCAGAATTTCAGTCAGTATGTTGGATATGGCAGAGTATGTGTTAGCTCTGTGCAATACTGTGTATTAGTTCTAAGGTTTCTGATGTAGATGAAGAGGGTTTTGTGGTTGACCTTAGATTAAGTGTTAAATTGTATATTTATACCTGCTTTTGGAGAGTTTGATTTTGCTTATGTGTTCTGTATTGATGATAGCCCATTCTCTTTTAGATAACCATGTATAATGTTTACACATATGGATACAACTTTATTCCTCTTATTGTATAGTATACTTTTACTAGATTTCTACTATAGAGTTTTATTCCTGAACCTGGCATTGTATTCATCATATGGAGTCAGATACTGCAATGCATGTTTTGAGGTGGGAATAGAAATTCCCTGCAATTGTAGGAGTATGCACATTGAGGTCATTGAGATGAGGAGGTAAATGAAATTTCATCAGGCCATCAACTCGCTGGAGTAGGTTTGTCTTGGTGTAGTCTCTAAAGACAGAAGGGTTTTGAGGCAGATCATGTTTTATGCAAATAATGAATGTTACTGAGCAGTGATCAGGATTGACATGTGATGTGATAACTGAAGGTGTTGAGTTTGTGGGGTTATATTGGTGAGAATTGGATCCAATACCCCTAGGTAGGACCAGACCTAGTTGGTCCAAAGAGCAGACATTAATGAATCCCAGTAATCATTGTGTGTGCATTAATGGTGGTACAGGTTTACCCTGTTAAGGGATGGATAGCTGACTTTACCTAAGTGAATAGTGTTGGATTTGATAGGGTAGGATGTCAGCTTTTTAGCTAAGCATTGTGGTCTGCATGTAACATGGAAGGGTTTGGTAGTTTGCTGTGATGTGGTACAGAGTTTTTTATTGACTGTGAGAAGGATATGGAGGAGTTACTCGCTGTCCTGCCTTAAGAAGTCAATTCATCTTGAAACTCTAAGGATAATAGACATGCCTCTTCTATTATTTTTGGTGTTGAGACTGAAAGTGAGGTAGGCATTGAACTCCTGCTCTGCAGTGGTATTATTATTCTGCCATGTTTCATGAGATATACAGAAGTCTCTATTTTCAAGAGTTAGGAATGGCAACATGAAGTGCTACCTCTTATTAACGCTTCTGGCATTTATCCGTGCTGCCCTGATGTTGACTTAATTTTTCCCTGGCTGGTTAGGTATCTTGCCTAAAAAAGACAGTATGGTAGAATCTTCCAGATCTTTATCACTTTCTTCCCTCTTAATTTCTGAGCTTCCACAGGAATTCATCTGTTCCTAAAGATTTTACTGAAGATTGATTTATGCAGCACTGTTTTTATCTTGTCACCTCCTATCTTAACTGTTAGTTGTTGAGCCTCAGATACCTCTAACCTTAGCATAATTAAGTCTTGCGTAACTATATCTGTTTGTACTCTCTCTTGATTTCCAATTTTCTCTGTTTTATACAAACTTTCATAAAATTTTAAGAATATCTGTAAAACCTCTACAGGATCTATGGTTATTTTCCTATTATAGTTTCCCTACGTTTGCGATGACCCTTTCAACATTTGATGCCTAAGTCTTTGTGCTAAAAGTTTTTTTTTTTTGCTCTGGTGTTATCAAAAAATAGTTGCTTACCTGCACTCTTTCTAAACTTATGCATATTATCCCGATACTACCTTATTTTCTCTTGAGTACTGTGCATTTGCTCCTCCTTTTGTTCTGTGAGATTCGCTTTATTCTGCAATACTGTAACCTTTGTCAGCCCCTCTATTACTTCTTAACCACATTATTTCAACCCTACTTTTAAACTCAGTTCTCAACTTTTCCTAGTCCCTAGCTGTAAATTCTGAAGATATTTCTCTTTCCTAATAACTTACAGATAATTTCCACTACTTATTCTTTATATTCCTTTTTTTAACAGATAAATAGAAAAATGCCAGTATCTTATTTTTACTTCATTACCCTGAATTTTCACCTTATTTTTTATTGGTGTATGATCAGAAATAACTTTGAGACACACATAACTTTCAGTTAAATGCATAAATTCCTGTGAAATATAATTTCTGTCTAGTCTAGCCCAGTTATTGTGCACTGGGGAATATGCAAATTCTGTCTGAGGTCTACTACTACTGAAGTCACATCTTCCATATGAAATATTTTCATAAGGATTTTCAGAAATCTACCCTCTTCTGTTATATTGTCCCTTCTAGGTCCCCCGATTTATCCTCACTGTTGCAAATCAAATTCCAATCTTCACCTATAAATAACATTCCCTGCTTACAACTAATTATTTCTCCCAACATTTTCTTAAGCTCCATAATAGCAGTTTTTGGTTGAATATAAATACATGCCATCATAATCCTCCTCCCTTGCCACACATCTACAATTAGTGTAATTACCCCCCCCCCCCTGATATTCTGCTGAGTGTCCATTCAGAAATCCTCCCTTAGGTCAAATTTGTACACAATTTCTTTCCAAATGTGTCTCTTTGTACTCTGCATTTCTTAATATAATTCAATACTTTTTCCTTTTTGTCTATACCAGTGAGGCCACTCACATTCCAGGATAATATGTACAGCATAACCATCATGATAAAAAGCTATTTTTCCCACCTGCTATACATGTATACTAATGTTTGACAGGGTGATCTTTTGTACAGTTTCTTCTCATCTTCATTCAAATCTATGTTACATTTTTCAAGACTTTTTGTTTTAATGAAGACCCTCAAACAAAACACTAAATACCAAACAACCCCATTCCCTGTTAACTTTAACAAACATACAAAATGATGCACATCTTCCTTCCCAGATATGAAAAACAGCTTGTATGCTTTTAGAAAATTAATTTTTAATCCTAAGAAAAGGTGCATTGGCTATCTTTAAATAAAACTAAATTGTACACAGTTCTACTAACTGCATTAAAGTATTATGGCTGCTAGGGAAGTTGTTACCTCTCATTCACTTCAGTAGTTTCAGAATTATTTTTTTCATCAAACGGCTTGTCATTGTACCTTTTTTCATTGCTGAGGGGAAATGTAAAATTTACTCAGAGTTCTCAAGGTAAACTGCTTGCACCTGCAGACACCGTGTCTCTATGGAAATGTATTGGGCAGTGAGTCTGTCAGTTTCCCTCAGAAAAGAATGCACAGCTGCCCTCAGTTGCAGACATCTGGACTACACTGCACATTTGCCAGTGGAAAAGAAATAAGCTGATATTTTTACAGTTGTAAGAAGCCTAGCATTTTTGTGGCCTTCATCATTTGTCTTGTTTTTAAACCTACATGCTTACAAGAACACCTGGTTACACTTAAGCCAAAGGTAGTAATGTAGACATTCTCCTTTGTAAAATAAAAAAAAAAGATAATATCGTAAATTACATATATAATATAATCGGTACGATTTTACACCCCCACCCCACCTCAATAGCCTAAGATCACTGCATATGTTTGGCCTGTTTTCTATTATACTGTAAACCCTATGTTTCTTACAACTAAAAAGTACTTGTTTAATATCTTTAACACATACCACAGTCACTGAAAAGACCTCCCACATTTAAAATAGCCTTTGCTACACAGTACACAAAACTGTTTTACTGTATATAATATGCAGTTTATATCCTGAAATGTTTTATACAAATACTAATAAGAACAACAATTGTTTTACTTGTTTTTTCCCCTTTTAGTTGTTTCTTTCTAAACATTATTGATATAAATTGTGGGTATATGCTTTACAGTATACCTACAAGTTTAACAAAGTCAGCAAAATGTACAACATTGTTTAGCCACTTTTACTTGCAAAACCATATTCACAAATGGGATAAGATGCTTTGTAGTCTTTCATTTATTCACCAGTTTCACAGTTTCTGGTCATCTTCATGTCCCAACACCAGACTCTGGTTCAAGTTCAAGATACTTCTGATTCTTCTATTCAACTCCTGTGCCTTTTACTGTCTCTTAAGCATTTTCCTTTGGAACATTGGAATACATTTCACTGACAAAGTCTCTCAATGAATCTTACCATCAGAAGAATGAGAAACAGTGTCCCCGTCTCCTTGCTGACTCACTTATTGTTGGATTGACTTTATTTCCTCCTTAGCCTATTCTGCATCAAAAATGACTTTGATCCTCTAGGAAAAACACTTGGAAGACAGCTGGATACAGCAACTTGAATCTTACACCTACCTCTTGACATTCCCTGATTACTGAGATTTATTTTTCTTCTGCCTGGTGCGCATTGAATAATCATTTTCTACAAACACTTAGCTGTGTTCACTTTTAAATATTTTGTCCTTCTTTTGCAATTTTGCCAAGATCAACTCTTTCTGCTTGTATGGTTGCATCTTTATTAAAATAGATATTGGCTGCTTTCTCATGGCCAGTGTTGGAGCACACATTTGATGTGCCCTTTCAATTAATAAATTCTCCTGTGGAAGACCAATTCAGTTGCTTATTTGTGCTTCCATAAAACTAATAGTCTGTTCCTTCTAGGTCCTTTGGTACAGCAGAAAATTTCAAATTCTGTGCACTTTGTTTTCTAACTCAACTCTTTTTTTTAAACAGTTCTTCTTGAGAAACCACATATTTAGCCAGATTTTTATTCATGTCATCCTCTGATTTTTGCAGTTTTCTGTTCATTTGAATGGCTAGTTAAAACTTTTTTTTTATTTTTCCAGCCTCTTGATTGAATTAATATATTCCTTCAATGTTTTATGTTAAATCACCTCTGAGTATATTTAATTTAGTTTTTTGTCAAAATTACTGGAAGTCATCTCTTGAACCAAAGCTGAAGCTTGAACTTCTTTGTGGTGAACAGCTGCAGAATCATTCCCAGACAGTATTTTTTCATCAACTTTTCTGGTTTATTTTCTTTCACATTTTCCAAATTTCTTATTTGCTGGAATCCAGGTAGTCTATTTACTAGTGAGTAACTGAACTGTACCCACCCAAAAAAATCAATGGCATTCCTTTTTCTCGGTTATCTGTTTTCATACCTGGACAGCAGGCAGAAGTTATACTTTTGATCAGTTTTGCAGACATCTTGGAAGTCTCTGAGGGGCTGCATTATATCATTTTTCTTTCCACACCATATTACCAGTTAATTGTTTAGTTTTTGGAGCAGTGTCTCTCTTTGCAGTATGCACTTTAGGGTATAGTATCCTAAAAATGTCTGAGCTAAATGTTTAGAACTTTCCTTATGATACTTTAACACAGCATAGATTATTTACCATTTACTTAATTTAATTTGCTCAAGAAAGCATTCTACAGTCCTATCTGTTCTTGTGGAAACCACTGTTTCTCAGGTTTGCAAACTCTTTTCACCCCACCTTGCACCCCAGTTAGGTGATGGCACTGCCATACTACATTGTGGAAAGGAGAAAATATCCAAACAAATGCACACTGATATTACGCTGTATATAAAACCATATAGCAGAAAGTTTCAGGAGCATAATATCGCTCCTAAATAAAGACTTGGATAGGTGCAGTAATTTAATAAGTTTGGATGATTAAAAACAGTAAAGTGAAACTTAAGAGGTTTAAACTGACAATCTTGGTGTCACGAGTGTGGGTCTGTATAGATTCTGCATAGTCTTGTTTAAAACATTTATTTACTTTCAAATAATGCAACAGAGTACAATTTTACAGGGTGACATATGGGACAACTTTTATAATTGTCGTGTTAGGTCAGACTGGAGATACTATGCTAGGCATGGGATGGGGAAGTTAAATGCACATATAGTAGCTGTTTCATCACTTATACTCTGCTTTGTCTATGTGGATCAGAATACAGTTCATAGACCCACAAGCACAAAAATAGTAAAGTGTGGTAAGGGCACCACTTCAATAGACCAGCTTTTTCTTACATTGAAATAGAAAGGGTAATGCCATAGAAAGTTTAAAATCACATAGCTGCATGGCAGTGTATGTAACACAAGCAGTGAAAACAGTCTTACTGAGTGAAAAAGGCAATCAAGAAGTTTAATTGTCAGATTTTTGCATCCCAACCACAAAACATAGTATTAGTCTAATGGTGTATGACTGCATACTGTTAAGGCTTCGATGGAAAATTCATGGGCTGTTGAAAGAAGTCTGTTTCTTGAAAACTATCCAGCCCAGTTAGTTGGTTAGGAGGCATGTTTGTCTCACGGAATTTTTTTGATGAGTTAAAAAATGAGATTTTGAATGCTCCTCTTGAGTGTGATTGTGTGTTTGGTACAATATCTAATTAGATCCTTAAACACTGGGATGACAGAGGTAAACTGATGCAAGGAATTTCAAAAATGTTTCATATTCCCAAGTTCTCCTTTAAGAAAGATAACTTTCAGCAACCTAACAAACAAGAGTCTCAGCCGATCAAGAACCAAGCCAATAAGAGGAAAATGCAGGATGACAACTCCACCAAGCTGAAGAAGAAGGGTTCTTTTCCCAGAAATAATATCCCCTCCCAACTTATGACTATAGAGGCTTGGCACCCATATTTATCAAGTCATCTGCTGAGTGTCTTGCATCTCAACTTAAGGCAGACTGGCCATCAGTGATTTCAGACAAATGGGTGCTAAACACTGTGTTGGGGGTTACAGATGGCAGTGGAAAGACCGCCCACCTCCATTCATTGGGGTTCCCATTGCTCTGCAGGACCAGACTTTATTATCCCCACCTATTCTTCATCAAATGCTGGAATGAGGAGTCATAGAACTGGTCCCTCTTTTGGAAAGAATGACATGTCTTTATTCCAGAATTCTTTTGGTTTCCAAAAAGGAGCAATCATGGAAACTGGTGTTGAACCTGTGTTTTCTGAATGTTTATAAAGGTCTCCAACTTCAAGATACTTACCCTGCAGACAGTGCTTCCTGTATTGCTGGAAAATTGCTTTATGGTGACGCTGGACTTAAAGGATGCCTATTAAATCCCCATTGCTCATTACTTCAGAAGATATTGGAGATTCATTCTGTTTAATTCATACTATCAGGATGAGGTTTTCTGCAAACAGAGGGTCCATTGAGGTTAATATCCTTCTAGTCTTGAAATATTTGTGTGAGTTACCTCAGTATGGCTTATGTACAACCATTAAGGAGCATTTAACAGCTATATTTGCTTGTCTGCCAATGGATCCTCTTTCTTTTCATTTGGTAAAACAGTTTATGAAAGGAGTACTGTATATCAGACCCCCACACAAGCAAACTCCTTCTTTGTGGGGCTGAAATTTTTGATCTTGAAAAATTGACCTCCCCTTTTGAACCAGCAACTCAAGATGATCTCAAGTTCTTAACACTGTAAACTATTTTGCCTGTTGCTCTGATACCTGTGAGGTGAGTTTATGAGCTATGGGCTGTCATGGTGGGACAGCCTTACCTGATTTCTTATAGGAATAGGGTTGTGTTATACACAAATTCTCCTTTCATGTTGAAGTAGAATTCTCTCCTAATCAGTCTATTAATTTCCCAGTGTTCTTTCCTGAATCTAAGAATAAGGGAGAGAGAATATGTACTATCTTGATGGAATAAAGCCCTTTAAAGTGGCCAAAAGGCTTATTTCCTTTTCTGGAACAGAGGAAGGTCAACCTGTCTCTAAGCAATCTATTGCACATTTGTTGTCCTCTGGAAGTTTTTGTTAAACCTGCTGTGGCAAAGCAAGTCCAGGCAAGGTAAAGGCATATTCCGCCAGGGACTTTTCCTCTTCAGTGGCATATTGGAAAGTATTCTAGAGACAACAATTTGGTCCTCCATCTATACCTAGATGAAGTAGTACAAACTGGATGTTTTTCTAGATTCAGAGCAGTCTTTGCAAGGACTGTTCTACTGAGGCTGTTGCACCCTTATCCTTCCTCCTCCCAGGTTGGGTAAGCTTTGGGAATCTACCCATATGCCAGTAAGGCAATGTATTTGTTACGCATAGTACATTTGCAAAAGGTCTACTTAGCTTTAATTATAGATATTCATAGAACACATTGACTTACTGGCATTTCCCTTCCACCATTCCCCTTTTGTATGGAGTATACAGTTAGTTGGAGTTGCTGTTCAGTTTTGGTTCAGCAACCTATTTTGTTTGTATGTGGTACATTTGGCTTGAAATAGTAGGTTTTGTAAAGTTTGTGTTTTCATCTGCTCTTTCTGTTGGACCCTAGAAAACAGAATGGGTCCTGTCTGTGAGTGTGAAGGGCTGCTCTGGTCCTGCAAGGATATTGGTCCTTTGTCCTTGGAGAGGCAATGAGGAGGACTGACTTTTGACATATTACCAGACAGAGTAGAGCATGGCACTACTACCCATATGCTATTAAGGAAGTGTGTTCTGTGATCATTTACTGTTAAAGGCAAGTGGAAATTAAGCAACTGTACTTCATTGCTCATCCTTGTGAATGCCCCCCCCAATATACTCACTTTCAGTGATTTTGTGATGGATAAATAGTATGGACACTGCATCTGTTAAAGACTACTAAAGAAAGCTAATAATTTATAAGCATTTGTAAACATAAATTATAGAGCTTTTTAACTGTGTATAGTGCTTCCTAAATCAGGAAACCTAGATGTCCAAGAAAAACAAAAAAATAATTAAAAATACAGGGAAAATAAGAACCTTGCATACATAAATTTTGAAGCTTTTTAATTGTGTATAGTGCTTCATAAATCAGGAAACCTAGATGTCCAAGAAAAACAAAAAAAATAATTAAAAATACAGGGAAAATAAGAACCTTGCATAAAAATGAACAAAGTTGTTTTGAAGCAATCTGAATTTGTTGGTGTAGGCAAGAGGAACTCCTGAAAGTTTAATTCTGAATTGTCCCACTTCCTTGTGGTACATTGGATTTCAATTGTTTCCACACAGTTTTTCAGTCTGAGGCCTACTTGAGACTCCCTTACTTTTCCTGTAGACCAAATTATTTTATTTACATTTAGGAAAGAAGAGTGTGGTTTAGTCTGCTGTCATCGCTTGTGAATGGAAGTCCTTTAAAGATTAAGATTAAAGCTGAAAAAAGAGAGATACTTGAACTGTTTGCTTCTCTGGACATGGATATAGATTCTTCCGGTCCGTTGTTTGAATTCCATTGATTTACAGTGTGGGCTGGAGACTGACTAATGTTTTCACTTCTTCTTGTGAAGTAACAGAAAAGAAAATAAGAAAAGTTTGAACTCTTGAAAATGAGGATGTGGCTTGACATTGGTTTATCATATACTCTGTCATGTGGGTTATGAGATGGATGAAAAAAGGATCCTTATATCTTGGGGTCCCCTGCTGATGTTGTCCTGGCCACAGTTTCATGAACTATTTGAAGTAGTTTCTTAAAAAAAAATCCTCTAGGCATCCCACCATTTACACATTGATTTTGAACCTGATACCTATGCTACCTGTTAATAAAAACGTTGACATGTTACAGTGCTTGAGAAGCTTATCTATCATTGCAAATAGTCTTTAAAAAAAAACAAAATCTTTCACTTCCAGTCAGTAAAAGCAGTATTCAACCTAATGCAACAACTTCTGAGTTAACATGGTTTTCTACAGTTGAATAAAGCACACCCATTTAGAGTGATTATAAGTGGAGGTAGTCCAGCTATTGTATACTCAACATCATTTGATCATAGTCCTCTAATTGCCTTGCTTCGTGGGCCTAGTTTAGTGGGTAATGCAGTGTTCATCCCATTACCCCCTGCATATATTCAACTCACTATATGTTGTAATACACTGATCAGTGTGAGTTATTGGCAGAAAGCAGCTTGAACAGTTTTTGCAAGACTTTGCAATTTAACAATCATGCTGAACTTAATTTGCTAGTGTAATGTTTTTAATATATATATATATATATATATATATATATATATATATATATATATATATATATATATCACACATTTATTCTGCTTAGTATAAAATTACTGTATCTTGCCAACATAAAAATTGTTACAGAAATACACATACATATCTAAACAACACACTGATATATTGTCAGTATATATTCTATGTAAGCTTTATTTTTGCCAAAATTAAGTTAGCACTTTATTCAAAGCACTTTGGGAACACAAATGTTCTCACTCTAACTATTATGGTGTATAATCATAATAACCTGTTTAGTATTTTTTGCTTTTCACAGAAACATTTTGCAGTCTTCCCTCTGCATTAAAAATATGGACACAATAACTTTTCACTACTTTCTTAAAATGTGATTAGCCTGCCTACTGAATCCATTTATATATGACAAAGTACAAGTTTTATTCTAACTCTTGCAAAACAACAAATGTCCTATTTAGTTTATTAATTTCCTGAATTTAGGCACCAGGACGGTTTAGATAGCATAAGATAAATATTTGCTGAATTTTAACTATGTGACCTGGTTTATTGAGCTGATAGTTACATTTTTGTGAAGTATAATGTCCAAATGCACTTTCTAATGCAGCCAGTCAACCTACATGAGGTGGAAGAATGAACTGTGGAAAGCAAACATCAGGTTGTTGAAACCATACACATACCACCCAGCTCACATGGTACACTACACACAGAGATTAACATATGCTTAGGCACTTAAAATCATTCCTTAAAGATTGCCTAGATCACCCATTGTCAAAGCTATGCTTCAGCAAGCCCAGAGGCACTATAAAAAAAAAACACGCACACACATATACTGTCACTCAGTGAACCTCTACACACTAAGCCCCTAAGGCAAACAAACACACTTCCCAGGACTTCCTTCAGAGGGGAATGACTCCATTGTTAGATATACTGAAGCCCTTTTAAGCAGGCTGAACAAGAAAAGATAACTTAGTTGTTTATCTGGAGCCAGAATCCACCAAATTATGCATGGACTCAAGTCATTATGCCATAAGTACCAATATGATTCCATCGCAGTCCATGTAGATGTAAATGACCTGAGATGTACCTCCCTGGACTACATGAAGAGAGACATTATGGAGCTTTCAGACTTTGTCTCAGGGCTGGTATGAGCTGAGCACTGAGTGGCATATTACCATCACCAAGGACGATGCCACTATGAGCGAAAAATGATCATATTTCAAAAACTGGCTCCATTTTTGGTGTTATTCTCAGGGGATCCAATATTTGTTAGTTTAGGAGGACATGGCTAGTGGACCATATTGCTTTGCCAAGGATGGGCTGCACCTCTCCCCTCTAGGCTTTCAAATACCAACTAAAAATGTATCCACCCCCAAAGTGCCTTTTTTAGGCAATGCCAAATAAACACTCCTACCGACATAGCAAAATCAATTCAACTGCACTTCAAGCTGTTACTGTTTAACGCCAGCAGCCTAAACAGAAAACTATACTCCCTTCAAGCCCTCCTCACACTCGAATGTAGACATGTGTGCAGTTACCAAGGCATGGTTAAAAGTGGCAGAGAGTACCCTGGCAGTACAAGTTTTCAGAGCATTCCACAATTTTAGACAGCAGCTGCAAAGAAAAGGGCTAGAGGAGGAGCTGTGTCAATACACATCAAAAACAAGCATACTTTTAGGATGGTCAAACAGGATGACGCACTGGAGTTCCTCCATTGCAGATTACCATAGTCAAAATCTTGTACCGTATCCTAGCAAGCTGTAGGTTATCCTTCATGTTCCAAGAAGCTCACAATGCATACTTGGACCTGCTTGAGACACTTGCCATCCAACCTAACACCATACTCATGGGAGACTTTAATTACCCCTCTATGGACTGGGAAACTTACACACCCTCAAATCTACAGCCACAGAGGTTCATGGACTCTTTAAATATAAACACTATTGGTCAAATAGTGAATATACCCACTAGAGGCACAAACACACTGGGTATTGCGCTTAGAAATATGGGAGAATGCTGCACCCCCTCCCTCATGTCTCATCCTGGTAAGATCATACTATAAAGCTGCCTCCTTTGAAATCGAAATCATCTCCAGAATCCCATTAAAGCAGTGAGGTAAGAACTGTTCCCAGGAAAATGGCCTTTTATTAAGTGATGGATTGTCAAAATTAAGTGGTCTTCCACAGCCTGAAAATACACCAGCCTAGGCTAAATTGCTCTCTGAAACTCTACAACTATGTCAATGGCTGTACAGAAGCTGCTGTACCTACAGGAAGTAAGCCCAAGACTATCCCTAGAAGCAAACCACCCTGGTGGCATCCCAAATTAAACAGGATGTACAACAAAAGGATCATTTTGGCAAAAATCCGGAAGGGTAATTCCCATGAAGCAGAAACTCTTATAAAAATAAATAAGCAACTAAGAATGCCAATTAGACTGAGCAAAGCCAAATTTGAGGTTAAGACAGCTTCCCAGGTGAAAGATAACCATAAAGCCTTCTATAGCAATGTCAGAAACCTCAAGGACAGCACACAGCAATGTGCTGAACTGATGGTTAATGGTGCCACATTCAGTGAGCCTGGTGATATAGCAACCTGTTAGTGGACAAATTCAGTTCCAACTTTATCCCCCCCCCCCACTTCTAACTATCCCCTCAAACAAAACCCCTCCAACTATAATTTATAATATATTAAATAAATTATAATATAAATATAGAGAGCATGTACTAACTTCACTCACTAAAACCAAGAAGATGACCTCACTGGGTCCAGATAACATTCCAGGATGCTTCCTGAATAGTACAAAGCATGACTTATCAAGACCCCTGTAGTCATTATTTAAATATATCTTAAAATAGGTTTTGTGTCACATGAATGGAGAACTGCAATGGCCATCCCCCTTCATAAGGGAGGACTTTGAACAGATCCTGGAAACTACAGACCCATTAGTTTGACTAGATTTATTTGCAAAGCCATGGAAAGAATTATCATATAAGTTATCAAGAAAGACATATGCGACTGCCAGTCACTGGCTCCATCCCAGTTTAGTTTTGTCAAAGAAAGGTCATGCTTACTAGAGTTGGTGGATTCCTTTGAAAAGGTCACTAAGGCAATGGGTTAGGAGCAAAGGTGCATACTGCCTACCTAGATCTAGCTAAAGTATTTGTTACAATACCTCACTTGGGTATTGTCATCAAACTTATGGAACTAGGTATAAAACCCCTTTCTAGAATGCTGGCTCACTGAAAGGAACCAGGAGGTTAGAATCAGTGAGGCCACTCCACAAAGAAGCCAGTCTCCAGTGGAATTTCCCCCAAGGCTCTGTGCTGGGCCATCTCCTCTTTGGCATCTACTTTGTAGATGTCAAACCTAATGCCTAAGGCCTTTGGCTGACCAATTTAGAAGATGATTGCAATCACTGAATCCCCCCAAGATAAAAACACCTTTCAGAAGGGTCTAATACAGATAAACACCTGGTGCCAAAGCCATGGCTTAAAACTCAAAATCAAGGCATGCATTATACTACCTTTTGTAAAGTCTACCACCCTGGGCAACTATGTCATAAATAAACCACCATTAAAAGTTGACTCACTAGTCAGGGATCTAGGAACTCTTGTAGATAGTAACCTGGAAGTAAAAAACAAGTACCAAACCAACAAAATTGATAGACTAAAATTAGAACAACAATATTAATTTGTCAAATGAAATAAATAATCTGCAAAACAAATATTTAGAAATTCTAAATCCCCAAACTAAAATAAATTTATAAAATATCAAAAATAGCATCTAGAATGAAAATAATGATCAAAACAAGACACATTAAAGAATTATACAGTGAGGATCGAAAAGAGAGAGTCACAGCAATTGAAGATATTCTCAATGAATTTAGTAAACATTTCATTAAAATCAATCAAAATAATCCAGTAATGGATCAACAAGAAACAATAAAAGCATTTATTAGAAAATATACTAAAAATAGGATAACAGATCAACAATTGAAAACAATTGATAAACCCATATTGATGATTGAACTTACAAATCAAATCAATAAGCTAAAACCTAATAAAGCCCCAGTGAACAACAGTACAACATCTGACCTTTATAAACTAAAGGTCAAAATTGCATTGAATATATTACCGAACAAAGATGCCAGGTAAATCTCTGATGAAGCTACTGTTGAACAGTAGCAAAAACGTATGTTGTTGTTTGAGAAAGAAATAAACCTGCATTTAGAACATTACTACTACTTCAATTTGTACTTCCTTGGATTTTTGTGGATTTACCTGGCATCTTTGTTCGATTTTACTTGCTTCTCAAATTTACTGGTTTGTCGATTGAATATATTACTTCATACTTTCCAAACATTAAAAATTTAGTAAAAGTTCTACCATCTTGGAAGTACAGTCTTATGTCACCCATATTGAAAATGGATTAGGATCCTTCAAAATATACCTCTTACAGGCCAATTTCATTATTACATATTGATTACAAATTATTTATGTTTATAAAAGCAGATAGAGTTCAACAATTTTTATCTAACCTAATTCACAGTGATCAAACTGATTTTATAAGCAATAGACACACTTATGATAATATCAAAAGACTTTTAACTACAATTTACTATACCAACAATATAAATGATAAGTTAACCTTAGTAAGTTTAGATAGTAACAATGTTTTTGATACAGTTAATCAGAATTATCTTTTCTTAATATTACAGGAATATAATTTCTCAAAGCATTTCCAACAACTTATAAAAAAACTTTATGATAACTCATTAGCTTATATAAAAATAGGTCTTATGATTCACAATCAATTCAGATAACCAAAGGAACAAAACAAGGCTGGCCGCTGTCCCCTTTATTATTTACTTTGGTAATGGAACCCTTTGGGACTTATATAAGATCAAGTGTAGATATAGTAGGCATACAGTTTGATCATAATCTAAATTCAAAAATACTTCTATTCACTGATGATTTCTTATTGACATTGGAAGATAATAAAAACTCTCTTAATTGTCTTTTCAAGTTTGCTAAAATATTCCAGTCTAAATCAGGTCTTTTATTTAAGGAGAATAAAACTAAAATCCTATGTATAAATACTAACATTTCAGATATGTCAAAGAACTTTTCTAAATATACAGTTAAAGATCATAAAATAACTTCCCTTGAAATCATATTAACTGGGAATATAAAAGAAACCATTAACATAAACTACACCACCTGTCTAGATAAAATTAAAACTATTATAATTAAATGGAATAAATTTGTATTCACAATGGAAGAAAGATATTTAATAGTTAAAATGATATTATTGCCAAAAATGCTATATATAATTCGGTCATTGACTCTACCCTTTCCAAAACAATATATAAAAGAATTCAGTAAGTTGATGTTTAGATTTTTCTGGCATCCCTACAAACCCAGTTTGGCACTTAATCATCATCTAAGAAGTTGGTCCCATGGAGGAATAAATCTACCTAACATAGAATTATACTCATTCTCACGTGTTATAAAGGCTATTATCTACTGGACAAAGAAGAGCTATCATGCTAAATGGAAAGATATACGTGAAAGTATTTACTTAAAAAGTAATCATCAAAAATATGAATGTCACAATAATTTAATCATTAACAACTTTTTTTGGATTTTAAAAGAATGTATTTTAGAACACCAAAACTTAGTGATAAATTCATACATTATGCTCACAATGAATAATTTCAGAAGCATTATATATAAATATCCACAACACAAAGTCTGGTTATTTGGGACATTTCCTGTAGCATACACACAAAGCAATATTAATACATTTAATATATACATAATAAATGCTTTCAAGGATAAACAACTAGTATATTGGTATCAGTTTATGAATAAAGAAAAGTTAAATATTCTAGATTATATTATGAATAAATTTAGCGTACATAATGAAATGTGGTTAGAAGTGGAAAACTGCAGGTTTTACATAGAGAGAAAAAAAATAAACCTGATGCATATATCAATTTAAAAAGAAATACCTAAATTTGTAGAAGTTTTAATACTACTGATGCATCAGGATATCATGGAAAAAAGGACTATTATCTAAAATATACAAGATTAATAAGATAAAGACAAATGATTGCAAAGATAATTATTGTGATTATTTTAGAGCCATTAATAGTTACCACCCTAGTAGTATTGAGAAAACTATAATGTTTTCTTCTACAGTGCAAACCACATTGTTCTTGAAATGGAAATTATTCTCTTGGAAATTTCTTCGTAAAACTTTTATTACACCACACAAGGTTCAACTCATGTTTAATAAGAAAACTAAATGTTGGGATGTGGATTAGAACTTAGAGCTGATAGGCAGCATATGATTTATGACTGTAATATAATTAAACCATTTTGGAAAGATATTAATCTTTTTTTTACAGGCACTATTCACTGATAAATTTGTGTTAAACAAATCCTTAATACTCTTCACTGTGCCAATTCCGTCATGTGTAAAGAAAAATGACTATCTTATTCTTTGGAGTCTTCTGACTTTTGCAAGGAAAATAGTTATAAAAAATTAGAAGAACATCTCAACACCTTGAATGAAAGAATTTCTGAACATTGCAACTGAAACTTGTCAAGTAGAGATATTATCAATTAAAGTAAAAACCACAGAACAGCACTAAAGACATGGTCAAATTCAAGAATATGTTAAACAAACAAACAACAAATAATCACTAAAGATTCATAAACTGAAACAATAACTAATAAGATGACTATAACTGTCATATTTCTTATATATGTAGACACCTTGTAAATATTTGATGTTATTGTCTTTTATTGCTTAATGAAATAATTGTTTTTATTTAATAATGTAAAGCTCATGCTTATGATTATTATCTCTTTGTTATTAATTTATATTCACTAATAAAACATGTTTTGAGAAAAAAATAATAGTATTCACCTATAAATCTATAAAATGGCCTACCCATAATAGCCCCATACTGTAAGAAGACCTCCTCCATACTACTGAGTATCAAAACAAAACATATCACTTCTTCACTAACTTACCCTCTCATGAACACCGTTGTTTCACCATCCAAGCCAAATGTCTCTCAGAGCAGCACAGAGTAGACCTACTAGGTTCACATATTCAAACTTTTCCATTCTAACTCATCACCGGTAGCTGCCAGAATTTATACCAAGCACATTACAACCTCAGACACCTCTCCCATAACCCCCCCAACCCAAAACAAGGTTACACTGCACAAACTAATGTATCCATCCTTGCTCCTAAGCTATGGGGATCATTCTTCAAACCTAAAGGAACTGTATCCCTCCTTCCTCATCTTCAGAGGTGAAGTTCCAAAAAAAAATCCTCAACAGCAAATAACTGAACTTTCCACACAACAGGCCACATCCCTTAATGGCCCCTCAGTCTCTAACTTTAACTCTCAACTACTAACAACTTTTAACTCCACCTTCCCTTCCCACCCCCTCCCCTGACCCTTATTACCTAACATTACTTCCACTATGATGTATACCTGAAATGTAATCATATAAAATGTACATTTCTTTAACTGCTGCTGTATCTACTGCTTGCTGCTGTACAGTTTGTTATATACTGATGCAGTCTGTTCTGTTTTTGATATATGTACAAATTACTGCCACTTTCCACTTTTTTTCCTCTGTGAAGTATTTTACCCTTATAGTAACTGAAAATTGTCTATTGTAATCAGTGTACTACCCTGGTAAACAAATATAAAAATAAGTCTTCCATGAGAGAGAGAGAGAGAGAGAGAGAGAGAGAGAATAAAACTATGTAGAATGCCAAACAAATGCCTCACTCACCAGTTCCTACATCTCATGCAGACAGCAAGAGGGTTCTTTTTATACAGACCAGTGGCATCTAATATTAGGCCAATGCATCCTTGTGGTAGCATCAAGAGAGTTGTTCTCCCCTTTGACCATAATTCTTTATGATTCCTTTATTGACCCATTCATTCCACTGCATTTCCAAGCACAGTAGCATTTTTTTACAGTTGAGATTAATCTTAAGAGTGGCTGTCTATTTTGTTGTTAGGCAACCTGACACCCTTTAGTTCCTTGTATCACTCCATTGGGGGGGGGGTCTTCCTCCTTAAATGGGATTCATTATGGCATTGCATCTTAATAGGTGTCAAGCTTGGTGGGGAAATAAGAAGAGATAGTCTCGGGATAGTAGTCATCATTAAGTGGATTTTTGTTGTCCTAAGTATTCTCCTGTTGGCTGTACTACAGATTGTAGTTGCCGCTGTTAACTCAGATGCATGCTTCCTTTCATTTAGTTTGGCTGGAATGGAGTCCATGCTGTTCTCGCCTTTTAGTTTACATGAGAGGCCCATTTTCTGTGAGATGCTATTTCAGTGCTGCTCCCAAAGTGGGAATGTTATGCCTACACTCCTCAGTGATATAAGCCAGCTTCATGCCCCTTCCTTCCCTTATGTCTCCTCCAAATCTCTGATCCACTAGATGAAATTGGATCTTATGGAGCTGGCATGCTTTCAACAGAATTTTGTATCAAGCCATTATATTGCATTCCCTTTTATTCTCAAATACTAGAATTGTCTAGCCATGCCAATGCTTCAAAACTACCTCAATATCTAGACAATAGAGAGGGTTACAAAGGAAGAGCAAGGGATTTTTTGTCCTAAGGAAAGAGCAGTGGGATGTTTTACATCTTTAAACTGTGAACAAATAACAAAAAAGTAAACAGTACAATAAGAATGTCAACTGACAATGTCTGAAAAATATAAAGTAAAAATGAGTGGGAGATGTGAAGAAGATCTCTTTAAATATATAATTAAAGAACATGAAATTTGAAAACTATAATACTTAAACACAATATAACACACTCTTATATAATCTAGCACTAATAGTTGCAAAATCACATGATCATTCCTGGAAACAAGCAAAGCAACTTTAAAGACACTTACTGTAGGTTAAATGAACTTAACTATTCATAGGATCATAGGAAGTTACCAGGATATTGGCTCTGAGGCCCTTATAAGCCTAGCCAAGAGTTTAGTCCTTGTTTAGACAAGTCAATACCCAATGTCCCTGTCTAACAGGGACACAGTTGGAATCTCAGGGATGTATTTTCTGTTTCTCATCCAGTTATCCAGGTTCCGCTTAAAAAAGGGTAAAGAGGTACTCTGCTTGACATGGAGAGGGAGTCTATTCCACAGATGTGGGAGTCTCTGGGATACAAATTTGTCCCACCAACAAGTCCTATTTGTGTCACAGATCAGGTTGAGGCTACATGTGTGGGTTACTTGAGTGGAGCTTGACTTGTGGATATGTAGCAGTCCCATTAAGGCAGGGCCCAAGATCATCTTGTATGCCAGACAGAGGTCACCTCTGAGGAGTCTGTATGAAACTGAGTAGAGTGTATGGTAGATTTTTAAGGCCCTGGATTCTCCTGGCGAGGAACCTCTGTGGTCTCTCCAGCTGCTGCATTTGCTTTGCGAGGTACATGCCTAATGGGGCATTATACTCAATAATGGGCTTTATAAGGGAAGAATACAGGGATATTATGACCTCCTTGTCCCTGGATGAGATACCCTTACTTATGAGGTGGGCCATGTAGAAAGCTTTTGTACAATGGAAGCAACATGGTGGCAAAAAGTCAGGTTGCTATCAACCTGGGTGCCCAAATCCCACATGACTGATTGCTTGCTTAGGACTCTGTTATTAATGTAATAATTTGTGGGGGTGTCACTCTCCCAAAAGGGGATGATGATGCATATTTTAGTATTCAGGCTGAGGCCATGTTTGTGGCACTAGTCATTTGGTTGGGTGAGACCCTCTTGGAGGGTCTCTCCCAAAACTCACACATTTCTTTTTTCATCGCAGCCTAAAGGTAGGTTTAAAACCATGAATCCTAGGCATATCAGGTCGCAGTTGCCATTTAATTACATTGTACAAAGGGGACATGTTGCAGTGTTATCACATTCCACAATGTTTCACTAAAGATGATTATCTTAGAAAGTAAGAAAAGATGTAGTAATTGCAGCAAATGTCAGGGTATTATAAAAAGTTTTTTATACCTAGAATTGAGCAGGAAAGTTTTAAAATCTTTACTGCTGTAACACAAATGCCTTGTTTGTGACATCTTGTTCTATCCAAATTCTGTATGGATGAAACTAAATGAAATTTTTATGTGAGACTCGGAACATAAAATGAAAGCTAAATATGAATAATACTGTATATTGCTCAATCATTTTTATCTGAAAGTTCAAGATGTCAACCTTGCGGATCATCATCCATTTGCAACAGGAATCATGAGTCTGCATATGCAGGATACATAACTTCATAGGCCAGTTTTGAAATCCTGCAGGAAGTCTGAGGTTCAGAATGGGCCTTCTATTTGTAGTTTACTGCATTGATTTGGATTCTGTCTATCTCTGTGGCATTTACATAATCAATGTCTCCAGTCTTTACATCCAGAATTAAAAGATGTTTAATTCAGTTTTGTCTGGATGATTTACCTGGAAGAATTACCTTTTTCCTGCACAAATCCCTTATATTTTCTCACATCTAGGCATTGCTGCCATTGTACCAGCTTAGCTTCCTTCTCATATGAAGAGATTTTTACTGGCCAGCCTTACATACACAGGTGTGTAGTATCCCTATCAGGATGGGATTCATGTAATGGAATTCTTTAAAGTTTAGCCAGGAAAGAAAGCCATGTATCTTGTAGTGTACATTTAATTTATTTATTACTTTATTATTAATATTTTTATTGCAATTTATTGTATTGGCAAAGGCTAAATTGTCCCAAAGTACTGTTTTTTTTATCCACAGTACTTATGATTCCTCTGGCATCAAACCTCAAGGGAAAAAATCCAGTGGAATTGGAGGTGCCAGTAATTAGCTCTTAGCATTCTTCTACCATCCTTTATTAAGGAATGACAGTGGTGATTACATCTTTCATCTATGAATCTGGGTCTCATTTACCATTCTTTCTCCCCTAAATTGGAAATTGACCCTATATACTGCAGATTTTTGGTTGGGGACCCATTTTACAAGAGCTTCATATACAAGGAGTTTTGTCTCCATCTCAAGGAAGAAACAAATATAAAATGTTTACTTTTCTGATGGTTTCTAACAGACAGTTCTTCAGCATGATGCCAACAACTAAAATAACCAAGTGTGGTTTGTGAGGGGGGGCAATGTTCTTGGCCCCTAGGACCATAGGGACAGCAGGCAGTATGGTAGTCACTCACAGCAGGATGCCTGATAGTCATGTCCATGATAGAGAAAATGTAATGTCCAACAGTCAATGTCTTAATGTATAAGGGGAAATGATGGGTGTTTGATTGGATAGGACATGTTTGTATTACTAGTTTGTAGAAATATACTGCTGTAGTGACAGTTGATCAGTATGTTATTAAAGGGACATTCCCTATAGATTATGGCTCTCCATTGTAACAAGCAATTTCATAGGTAGGGGTTTTCTGTGTAAATACATCAAATACTGTTCCTGCAGCTTGGTAAGAAGTTCAGGGAAATGTACAGTAGGTCATCCTACTAACACCTTCTGCTACCAGTACCAGGTCAAAATTTGATTACTTATCTGTGGAAGATCCAGGCTGTATGGGTTACACATATTCCACTCCTGCGCTTGGTTATTCCAGCTCTTCACTCAGAGCTGCATGCTTATCTGGGCCCACAAAGAATTTGTCATAGCTGTTTGTCTCTGCAGTTTAATTGCAAATCAGTTATGCATTCCCATCCAGTTGTCCCCACAGGAAAATATCCCAAAACCTGCAAGCCTACATCACCTTCAACCACTACAATGGGGCAATAATGCATATCACAGAAAAGTGGTGCATAAGTAATTTGGGGGGGGTACTAAAACTTAGCAGTAATAACCTAGAGCTTGCACTTCAGAAATATTTCTGCAAACAGTTTTCATGCTAAGTCAGCAGAACAAAGCTGCAGACTCTGTTAGTAGGAGGTTACTAGGCTATTGGCCTTGAGGCCCTTATAAGCCTAGCGAAGAGTTTAGCATATGTTTAGACAAATCAACACCCGATGCCCCTGTCTAGCCAGGGACACAGGTGGAATCCCAGAGGTATATTTTCTGTTTCCCATATTGTTATCCAAGTTGTGCTTAATACAGATGCCTAACATGGGGCAGTAGACAAACATCTGTCTGCATCAGGTGGGCTATGGATAGAGCTGTATTCTTTGATATAGTAAGGATTGGCATTTCTACAGATTGACAGATTCACACTGAAAGAATCAGCTCCAATTATTTTCCTACAGGCTGTCTCATTTAGCATTAATACCACAAAACAAAGGAAATTCTGTATCTGCTCTTTATTTTGTGATGCTGTGTTTTAGAGAGAAAAAAGAAAGAGCTATGCTTACAATTCCATTCTGATCAAGGCCACCATGATTTATTGCGCTAACTTGAATAGCAGTAACTGGGCCATTGACACTACCATTTGGCAATGAGTGTCTGTTTCAGCAAGGATGTTGAGGAGTGAGTAGACTGCAGTTTGGTGTAGATATGTGTTCATTAGTGTATACATATTTCAAGCAATGGCATTAATGCCCCTCTAACCTGCCAATATACTAAAACACTTGTTCCCATAATGAGTGTCGAGACTCTTCTTAAAAATATCAAAACTAGTGCTTGCTTTAATGTAGTTTGGTAGTCTTCCATGCACCAGCTGCACTCTGAGAACCAATTAGTACACTTCTCATTCTTATAGAATTTTCTACATAGGTTGTCTGATGATTCTGGACTACTTTTTGATAACCCCAGACATTTCCAGAGATAGTTGTCACTAAATGCTCTATTTACCTTGTGACAATGTGAGGGGTTGCCATCAGTACCAGGGAGAATAGGGAAGTACATGTGTAACATATGCCAGCATAGTAAGGTGGAGTTTTGTAAATAATTTTGTGTTATTTGATTATCACACTAACGTGTACAGATGCTTGTGTTAAAAATCTATCAACAGTGTTGTTATAACTGATTAAATTTTTATCTTTAAACAAAGAATTCTGGAAGGGAAGAGTAGAGGATTTTGAAATTGTTCTATGGCTGGCTTTCAAATACTGCAACAGATCTTAGCAAAGCTCTGAATGTGTATTGTAATGGAGTCATGTGATCAAATGTTATGTCATTCTATAAGCAGCAGTGCGGGGATGGAACTCTCACAGCAATTTGTTTTGTTTTCTTTTGGAACCTGATATATATATATATATATATATATATATATATAAATATATGACAGTTATCACAGTTAGATAGTTGAGATCAGTTCAGTTAGTTGGAAGCTCATCACCTTGCATCGTGGAAGTAAGGATCTCAGCATCCTATCTCTCCTCGCTGTATTAATTAAGTTAGCTAGAGTACAGTTATTGTTTAGACAGTCAGGAAATGCAATGAGGTAAGTTTAGTAGTGTTTTTCTGCATCTGTTTGAATCTGTCCAACTGTTTATTTTTATTTCTCCTGTGCATGAAACTCTGAAGTTTATTTTACTTTGATGTTTAGTATTCTCATGTTTTCTATTTTATTATTTATTATTAAATATTTTATAACTTTCATTGTGACTGGACTTTTAGAGAACACTTTTAACATCTTGAGAGTATCTGTGCTTATTTTAGTGACACTGTGGCCACTCCTGAAAAAGCCTGGCTGCTTTGGTTACACTCTACCTTTTATGTTAGTATTGGTTTTACTCAGTATAATTGGATACCCTTGTAAGAGCCTGAAAGTGGTTGATGGGTGGCAACAAGGTTACCTAGTAGTCTGGGCAGAAGGGGTACAGCTAATAAATGTATACCAGCCTTTCCCAGGAGTGTGTGTGAAAATAAAATACCCAGATCTGTGTGTGTCAGCTACTTGGAACTGGGACACGGTGCTCCAAAGTAAGTCTTGTTTGGGATCTGGAGAAACAGATAGTCCAGTCCAAGTGGAGCATGTTCCCTATGTGCTCTTGAGGAAAGTGTTTGATGCAGAGCGCTGTATTTGAAAATACTGTGTAAATTCATTCTGGTTTTTAGTGACAGTTTCCCTCTAGTGTCAGTGATGAGTATTGGGGCTCCTTGATTACTGGCCCATGGCAAAGAGAGGCCATCATATACCTGAATAAGATCTCCTCTTAAATATCTATAAGAGACACTGTACAAATTCAGATATTTTAATAATTTGTAATAACCTAAATTTTCACATCCATGGATGCTCTTGGTATATTCCACTGTGCTCTTTCCAGTTTACTCATGCTTGTTTTCTTATAATAGGTGGTAACTATGATATGTTGAATATATGGTATTATTTTTAGTGGTAACTATGATATGGTGAATAAATGGTATTATTTTTAGTGGTATCAAACAGTATTTTAATTTGAAATTTTTAAGGTGATGTTTTAAATTTTATGATTGGTTAATTAATTGATTGGACCCAGCGTCTATTTAAACATGGTTGAACTACTGTGGATTCAGTTCTGATGAATTCCAGATCAGTTTATGGATGAAAGTGCTTAACTACTTTTTATTGTTTTAGCAAATTTATTTTTAAGTTCTTTAAACAAGTCAGCTTTACTTATTTCGAAGGTCTGAGCAGTATTTTTCATTTGCTGGGGTAATTTGGTGATGTTGTTTACTATACGGTTTCCAAATTGTTATTCCATACTCAAGTTTGGGTCTAATGTAATTAATAAACAATGACTTCATTTCTGATTTCATTGTCTTTATAAACTTTTTATACAACACATTGTTTTATAACTATCATTGACCAACTGATTGATATGATTAGAAAAACTCAAAGCTAGATCTACCAATATACCTAGGTCCTTAAATGAATCTACAGTTTTAATCACTGTGCGCTATATCAATCACCTTTCAATTTGTCTCCCAAATTTCATATGCTTAGTTTTTGATATATTTGTCAGTATATTATTCTCCTCTGCCCATATGGTCAATTTAATTAAGTTCTTTTCCAAACATGCCCTATATGTAACACGTGTAATCAGTTTACCCAATTTCAGGTAATCTGCATACAGAGTGTAGAACACCTCACATGAAAAAAGATGTGTCTGAAACATACAAACTAAACAAGTAAGGCCCAGGACAGAGCCTTTTGGGACACCCTGACTGCTGAAGTTAAATCTATATAAAATACATCACAGCAGAGTTTTTCATTCATAGTTATTATATTATAGAAATCTTGTTACAGGTGGTAATAGATCTATTTTCAACTTATGCATGCTGATATATGGTTTAAAGTCTCACCCTTTCCAGTTCAGACAATAACTTATCCAATATTACCTTCTGCATTATTTTTCCACAATATGAAAGTAGACCTAAGGGTCTACATGACTCCGGATTTGTCCTACTCCCCTTTCCCTTAGGCTTAACAGGTGCATGTCTCCAATCTTGAGGAACCTCCCCATATTTATATGACCTAGTAAATAATAGATATAAGGGTACTATAAATTCTTGATGAAGTGTTCTCCTGTCATTTTTACTCATTCCATCTCCTCCCAGTGCTTGCTTTGTATCCAGTTTGCATAGTTCTTTTTCAGTATAATCTATTTTGTTTCCAGTATCTGAGGTTAGATGGATATCACTAGAACAACTTATCACCCCCTCTGTGGAGCCAAACTGTTTTGCAGAAGATTTTGTAAATATATCTATAATCTGTTGTGTCTGAGAATAAATTTTAGAACCTATATGCGGTTTATCAATTTGTATGTCTTTACTTCTTCCACATCTTGTGCATTTATAAAATGGCTTCCTATTATGCTTAATATCTTTGTATAAATTTTCTTTTAATTTTTATTGATCTTGTCCTTAATATGCTTAATTTGTTTGTCCAGCTTGTTTACTTCAGTTTCAAAGTTGTAGTTCAACCTCTTTTCCATTTCTATTTTGTCGCTCACCTTAATTGAGTATTTTGTTACTATGGAAATCTAGCCCCCTGACATTGTATGCCTAGATCCTGATGTTAAACATTTATTTTGATGTTAATTGCTGTCAAACTATTTCTCATTCAAAACTTTTCACATTCCGTCTGCAGTTTTTTCCACTGAATGCATTACTCCAATTAGTTTTACATAGTGACTTTTTCTTCCGTGTCATCTGTAATTAATCTTCTGTGCATTGGTTGAGATTTCAGTTTGGCAGAATTAACTTGCAACAAATTAACATTTATAACCCCATGATCACTGCATATCAACGCAGGTAGAACCTGATATGAAGTAACATTAATTTCTTTAGGAATACACACAATGTCTAGCATGTTCCTTTCCCTGATAGTTTTTTTTTTTTTTTTAACAGTCTGAAGCAATTGCTGTTCATGAACATATGTTGTGAATAATTTCCTTACTAATATTATTGAAGCAATATTATTCCAATCTGTTTATGGTAAATTTAAGTCCCCAGCCACTATTATTTTTCCCTCCTGCATTTCATGCAAGAAATGTATGAATTCCTTTAGGTCATCAACACTTGACTTTGGTGGTCTATGTACTACAACAATTGCTATATGTTACAGGGTCATATTTATTGTCACAGTTACACAGTTTATAGTATTTGTGTTATTACACATGTAATAATCACAGGTCTCATAGCTATTTTAATCCCTATCATGACACTTACACCTGATTGTTAGAATGTCTGTTACAGTAAAAACATTTATACTCTGACAGAACTGGTTTCCAGTCATTGTTCTTTTAGCCAAGTTTCACAAACATCAATCTTGTGGGGATGCAACAAATTTTCCAATAATAAAACTTAACTAAAAAACACAGCAATACCAGGCAAAGATGCAAAGACAAAACCAGGAAGCAAAAAACACCAAATAATGCACCAGTAGGACTCCAATAAGTAGTTTTTAATGTAGTCAAAGTTTAATATTCCAGGTCTGCTAGATGAATAGTGAATATTAAACTCTGACTATGCTAAAAACTACTTCTTGGAGTCCTCCTGGTGCATTATTTGGTGTTTTTTGCTTCCCAGTAATAAAACTTTATTATTAATGCTCCTAGCATTGACAACTGTAAGGGATGCATTGAATGTTGGTATTTGTGAACTGTTAAATTTTCGTCCTGGCAAAAATCCTGCCTTGTGTTTTTCAAATATTGCAAAATATCTGCGGCAAAAAAATTTCTTCTTTGATCTTGACAAATGCATGCCATACTATCTGAACATGTGTGCCCAAAATTAGGCTCAGATGCTTTACACATTTCCATTTTTTTAAATAGGACTTTTTTCATATAAGCATTTATCCAAAGCATCTTTTCTTTCACTGTGACCTGACTTTCCTTTCTATATATGTGATTTCTGAAAAATACTTAACACCAGCACAAACTATACTATCTAAGAGGGCTGTAAAGTCCTTATTAACTGTCAGAGTCCTTGCAGACAAGATAATTTGTACTGACATGAATAAAAACAGATCCGTAATTCCTTACATTAAACCATTTTAAGGCTTGTCTAACATTCTCTATTTTTGCTCCTGGCATGTATAATATGATTCACTATTTATTATCCTCTTTGCAAATGTAAGTATCATTTCCCATAATAATTTTATCTTCAATTACAAGAATATAATTTCTGATCAGATATGAAGAATTTTTAGCTTCTAATTCAGAAGTATTTGCTTTATCAGTTTGATGCATGTTATTGTCTGTGCTACTACTTACAGTAATTGCTGTCTGTTCCTCTTTTGTCTTTATTTCCCTCACTGATGTGAAAAAACATGCATGCTTTCAGAAAACATTAACCTCTAGCCTCAAACCAGTACTCTTGATTTTTATTGCCTTATGAGTTTGTCTCCATGAAAACATAAAAATGTAACCTTTGGCTGCAGGCTTCTAAAGTCATGCTGAGCATTTTTGCTAAAGGAAAACATCTCACTACATTGTGTTCTCTTATTTACTTGTTTCCACTGAGAATGTGTTCAGTTAAGCCAATGATTTTAATCCAGACATTCACCTATGCTAATGTAAGAGAAAACATTTCAGCTCTATTATGGTCTGAATACTGTTACACACCATTCCTTTACTCAACAATCCAAGATTACAGCTTATTAACTTAAACAAGTTTTTTTCCAGCCTTTTTTCTCATTTTGCATTGCAATACCCGTATTTCTTAATAGTAGAAAATAAATTAGTTTATCTTAGTATGTTTATCAAATGCAACAATGCATGAAAATGCTTTACTATATAACATATAATTTATATCATGAAAAGTTTTATAGCAATACTATTAAGAACAGAAATTTTTACTTGGGTACCTTTTTCATTCTTCTTTCCTTCCTCTTAGTGTCCTACCAAACATTAATGACATGAAGTGGAGCAAAAGCCTTTCAGTTCCCCACAAACTGGTCATCATATCTTGTATTGCCATACTATACAAATGCAATTGATGCTTTGTAGTTGCACATTTATGTACTAATTTCTATGTTGCTAGTCTTCATCCTGTTTATATATGGCCCCCAATCCCAGACTGTGGTTCACTTCCTAGGTAGTCCTGATTTTTAATCGACTCCTGTGCTTTTCTCTTGCTTTCAAGCATTTTCCTTTGGAACACTGGAAAAGGTTTCACTGGCAAAGTCTCTCTGAACTTTATTATCAGGAGAATAAGAAGCAGAGTTTCCTTCTGTTTGATGTCTCACTTTTTGTTGAGCAAACTTTTGTATTTCCACCTTACCATGTTCTGCATCAAAAAATGACTGATCATCCCAGAAAAAAAATATTCTGAAGTCAGATAGATATAGTAGCTTGAATCTTAACATTCCCTGGTTGCTGGAATAAAATGTATTTCTGTCTCCAACTTTAATACTTTGCCCTTCTGCCACAGTTTTGTCCTGATCAGCTCTTTCTGCTGGTAGGATTTACTGGCTAATGAAATGCCAGGACTAAATGACAATATATCTATTATGCTATTGCTAAAAATAAGAGCAGCTAGATTATAAAGAGACCTAATTAAACTATTTTTAAGATATGGTCATTTGATTAATGATATTTTCTTAACCACGCCTCATTATTTATGATACATTTTTTATCAGTTTTTCTTATAGTTAATGTAGTTTTATTGCATTTACTATAGTAAGTATACTAGGCACTATTAGAATATTTTAGCATTTTTACCAATACATTTTTTATTAACACACTTTTAACAACATATTTAGAATTTCTACACTTAGGTGTTTAGGTTTGTGATTTTAATAATTAATGTCTAGACATTTTAGGGACCAGAAGAGAGCAGTGGAGTACTAGTTATAAAATCACTATATCATTGTTTTTAATTGATTGAAGTTTCCCATATATTATTTGTGGAATACAACTGAATAATTTTAAATTAAGGGCATGAATACTGTAGATCTGAATGAGTTATTTTAGGATTTCTTTAATTGTATATGAATAAAAGTACGATTTTAATGGTACTTGATTTATATATATGATTAATGTAGAAGGAAGTTCAATTAACATGGGGAGTTGCATTTTAATTGTTTCTGTTATATAAGAAGGGGCTTTCAAAGAATTTATGGTTTTCTGATGAAGTCTCTGTGCTGAAAGGGATGAAAAATGTGGTGAATAAAGTTAAGCATTTAAAGTGTAATAGACGTGTTCCAGTTATTCTTACTGAACTTTTACTTAGAATGAGTGATTGGTAGATTATTTGACTTTTTTTGTATTCAGCTTGACTGCACCTCTGACAGTGCTGGATATTTGAAATTATAGTTGGCACTGAGGAGCACTCTTCACTGTTTCCAGCTTTTTTTGTGTCAGGATTGTATCTTTACTAATATAAGTCTTGGCTGCTTTCAAACAGTCAGATTTGGAACATACACACAGTGTGTCCTTTCAATTAAGAAACTCCTGCTGTGGAATACCAGTCCAGTTGCTTATTTGTGCGTTCATAAAATTAATGCAGTGTATTTCTTCTGCTTTAAAGGTTCAGCAGAAAATCTTAGGTTTTCCCAGAATCACTGTCTTCTAGTTCTGCCATTTTTTGAAACATTTCTTTTTGAGCAGTCTCATACTCTGCCAGCCTTTTCTTCATTTTGTCCTCTGATTTTTGCAGTTTTCAGTTAATCTGAATATCTGTTTAAAGCTTTTTACATTTTCTCACCCTTCAATCAGTTCTGAGCTCATTTGATTTAATTTTTCTAGAATACTGGGAGCCATGTCTTGCACCAAAGCTGGAACTTGAACTTTTTGCTGAACAGCTGCAGGATTCTTTCAATGCAATGCTTTATTTTTTGCCTTTTCTAGCTGATTTTCTTTCAGGCTCTGTTTCTTCTTTGCTGTCATACAGGTAGTGTACTTAGTAGCCAAACACTGTATTTACTAAAAGTGGCAGAGTTCCTGGCCCTTAATTTTCAGTTACTTTTTTCACAGTGGGAGATTTGAACTTCAGCTGTTGATCAGTGTGCATCCGTCTTGGAAGTCAGGATAACCATTTGCTAAACAAAACAATGCAGTCTCACAGTGAAAACAAATTTGGCCTGAATAGTAAACTTCTCTGCCCTTGAAACTCACATTCATTCAAATGGCATTGAAACTCGTACTCAAAGAAAATGCATCTAGCCAGTGGTGGATTCCGTTTAACCTTTGGGCTGTTTTCAAGCCATAGGCCCCTTGCACATATATTTTTTTTACCATGCATGTGTCCTTTGTACAATCTTCATTGTATTAAACTATATTCTTTGCATAATACAGTACCACTTGTTAGTGTGTTTTAAATTTGTATGTTTGAACATATTTTTTCTAGTAAGCAATGAAACAAAATGTATGAACCAATAAGAACAAAACTACCCATTACAGAACATTTCAACTGCAAAAAGGCCACTCAAACATCTGTCATTACAATCCAACAGAATCAGTCAATATACGCAATCTCTACAGAAGTAAATGTCATCTAAATAATTTCACATTAAAAAGACCTATAACTAATGAAGAGGTTGTTGCTGGCAAGCAACTTTAAATTTCGGTGTTTAATGTGCAAATTCAATGCCTACTGCCCTTGAAGAATAAACTGCCATTGTTAAATTAAGAAAAAAGTGGTAAGTTGGTAAAGTTGCAATATGAAAAGGGTGTTGAACTGGCAACAGGTTCATAGTTACTAGGCATCTCCTCCAAATGAGGACTTCCCTTGAAAATCTACATTCATTGAAAATGCACATAAGCTAAATGTTCATAGAAAATGCACAGAAGTTCAACATTTCTTAAAAATGCACAGTAGCTCAATATTCCTTGAAGATGCACAGAAGCTCAATATTCCTTAAAGATGCACAAAAGCTCAGTGTTCCTTGAAAATTATAATTTGGCAGTTACTGTAGAGGATTCAGATTTTAGGGTACTGTACTGAAGGGACAGGGTTTGAGACTGAATGAGTTAACTAACCTACCATCCCAACTAACCTACCATCCCTAACTATGGCATTTTACACACACACACACACACACACACACACACACACACACACACACACACACACACACACACACACACACACACACACACACACATTTCCCTCTCTACTAACTTTAAATTTCAAGAATGAACAGCCCACTCCATTCTCCATGTTTGTCTGAAACAATGGCAGCCACAACAGCATTACTAGATCCAAAACTTGCCTGTTCTGTTTCAGTTTAAATGTGTATGCAAACTAAAGAAGCATGTATAGACCCTACTAACAACATGCTCTGTATGCATCTTGAAGTAGAAATGTAAAGCACGCACAGTGTGTTCTTAAAGAACAAATGTAAGTTTTTGTGGCAGCCCCATGGCTAGTGGTCCCCACAGGCCAATGGATCCTAGTCGAGTGATTAGGCCACCTGGTGCTGCATCCAGCTCTGCTGTTACCCAGATATCAGTCTTCATGCTTGGCTTTACCATAGAAAAACCTATCAGTTGTTCCTTCTTTCTAGAGCCATAAAAAGAAAAGCTGTAAGCCTCCAGCAAACTACTAATTTATCTCAGAAAAAGCACCAGGTAAAACCAACAGATCCAGCAGGAAAAAGAAACAACCACAACATATCCAAATAAAGTAGTCTGTTCCTCTAGTTCCTCAGTAAAATGCCTTCATTCAGTAAGCCATTACTATGTTTGCAAACTCTGGGGCACAACTAGATCCCATAGCTACAGGTGTATTTTGTTTATTTATCATCCCATCAAGATATAGTTTTTATTGAACTAATTTTGGAAAAGATCAATCACACTCACGTCTATGGAGTTAATATCTCTCAAATAGTTATAAAACCATTCAGCTCTCAAATCATGTGGGATCACAGAAAAGAGATCTATGACATCAGTTGCTACCAAGATCAAGCCATCCATATATAATTCCTATCTGACATTCCTAAGAAAATAACACAAATCTTTGTAAATATGTAATTCATTTTCTAACTCCCCCTTTAAAATAATATCAATAAAATTCCCCATGACCGACGTTTTAGACACCTTAACCATCAACAACTGGTCTTAATGGTGGATCCATGAGGTTTTTCTTAATTTTTGGGATTCCGAATATACCTGGTAACCTCGGGTGTTCCACATTGATCAGATTGCACTCTACTGGGGTTATCTGTTCTTGCATTAGTAGGTCAGACAAAATCCAATCAATTTTACTGTGAGCTATATTTAACTACTTCCGAGAAGACACTTCATACTGCTCTGTTCATAAGTGTCTCCATTTTCATATTGCAGTCTAAAGTATCCATGACTACAAGTCCACCCCCCTTGTCTGGTTTCATTAACTGAACCTCCTTGTTTTTTGATTTATTTGTCAACAATCTCAGTTCGCCATTTGTTAAATTATATTGTAATGTTCTTTAATTATTACTAAGTATACTGCTTATGTCATTGTCACATCATTTCTCAAACAAGGATTTATAGGTTTCTCTGACCCCAAAGTGGGGTGGGTTTGCACTTTTTATATTTGACAGATAATCATGTGATACTGCTGATTTAAATTTTTGAGAAGTTCAATCAGACTTACCACTTCCTGTTCTAAGGTTATATAAGGAAGTGGTGTTTTAACTGTTTTTCTCTGAAGTTCTGTTGAAATTTATTGGGATAAAAGTGCTTGTAGGTTCATAGATTCATAGTTGTGCACCAGGCTAATGGCCCTGTTGCCTATACAAGCCTAGCCTATAGAAGTGCCCTGGCATCATGCCGCCTGACTTTATTTCCCAGTGCCTCTATCAAGTAGAGCCACTGGAGTGATCCACAGGGTGAACTTTCTACATCCCATCCACTCATCAAGATTTCTCTTGAAGTGGGCCAGTAAGGTGCTCTGCTTGACACGTATGAGATGTCTATTCCAGAGCATGGGCAGTCTCTGGGTTATGAACCTGTCCCTCCAGCATGTTCTGTTGATTGTAGTAAAGAGGTTGAGGTCTCTGGAGTGTGTGGTGTGGAGGGATTGGGATTTCTTTAGATGTAGCATTTCTAACAGAGCTGGGACAGACATGGCTTTGTAAGTCAAGCAGAGATTGCCTCTTAGTAGATGATATGAGACAGAGAATAATTGGTGTTTTTTGAGTCTGTCCATGTAGGACATGTGTTTAAGGCTTAGGATCCTCTTTGTGAGGTACTTTTGGGGCCTTTCCAGCTGTTGCCTGTGTCTGGTGAGGTGCCAAATGGGGCATTATACTCAATGATTGGCCTAATGAGAGAAGAGTAGAGAGAGATGATGACCTCTTTCTTCCTGGATCCAAAACCCTTGGTAATGAGATGTGCCACATAGAAGGACTTTCTGACCACAGTGGCAGTGTGGTGGTCGAAGGAAAGGTCACTGTCAACCTGTGTCCCCAGATCTCTTATAATCCTTTCAGTGTTCAGTGGGCTCCCATCGATGTGGTAATCAGTGGGTACTGAGTTTTTCCCAAAGGTGATGCCACATTTTTTGGCATTAAGCTTAATGCCATGGTTTTGAAACCAGTCATTGGTCTCAGTGAGGCCTTTCTGTAGGATGTCTAAATCACTTGGGGAGTTATTAATGGCTCCCTGCTTACAGTCATCTGTGAACTTGGTCAGCCAGAGTCCCTCCATGTTGGCCTGGACTTCTGAGAAGTAGATACCATAGAGGAGAGGACCCAGGACCGATCCCTGTGGGACTCCACTCGTGACTGGTTGACAGTCTGACTTGGAGTCCGCTACTTTCACACTGTGAGTTCTATCTGTGAGCCAGTTTGTAATTCACCTGGTGATATAGGGGTTGAAGCCTAGTTTGGAGAGTTTATCAATAATTCCTGAGTGGAGAATGGTATCAAAGGCTTTGGCCAGATCGAGGTAGGCTGTATGAACTGTCTTGCCCTCATCCACAGCTCTGGTGACTGACTCAAAGAAGTCAACTATGTTATAAGTTTCATTAAGCAGTCTTTTTATTTTGGTTGGAGTACTATTTTTTTCTTCTTCCTGTACTCAGGATGTTTTTATGTTTTTTGCCATTTGTATGACCACTGATTTTTACAAACGATGTACATTCCTGCTTGTGAGGTACTATTTGGTGTTGTGGTTTGTGACTTTCCTTGGACTTGGTTCTTCATTTCTGAACTTTCCCAGGATTTTGTACAGGGAGAATAATTCTGAGTTTCTCTTGGAAGAATTTTGTTTTTTCTGAAACCATAACCAGAATGAGTCTCTTTTTTTCAGTGAGAATATGACATTCTAGTTTAAAGAAATTTCTTACAACTGAAGTTTACTCAGCATATTCATGTTCCTCCTGTTCCATCTTTGGAGAATATTTTTTGCAGCTTGTAACATGCTTGACATCTAGACTACAGCCCCTAAGAAGGCAAATAGATTATATAAAGTTCCTTATTCTTGGAGATTTTTTCTAATCCCAAATCTGACCCGGCTCTGATTTCATTGACAAATACTGCTGTGGCTTAATATTTAAGGATGTTAATCCCTCACCTCCTGATAAGGATGGGAGAGGTGAGTAAAAGTGCAGTTTTTTAGAACAACACACTAGACCAAAACATATAAACACTAGATGTTTTGGCAGTCATAAATGCCCTCAACAATTTCAAACATCTGTGGTCCTCAAGGTGCTACAAGGGATTGCAGACAACATCACAGCAATGTGTTATGTAAACAAGTTTTTCATATCTTACTCTCTGTACAGTCATAGTAGTTTGGGATATCGCAGTCAGGCTTGCAGTTTGCATTCTGGCAGAGCAAAACATTGTGGCAGGCAAGCTGAGCAGTAGTAGAACAACCCCCTCATGTATGGAAACTGAGTCAGGGGGTCTTCCAGGATTTTATCCAGCTGTGGGGAACACTTCAAATAGAACTTTTCCCCTACATTCACAATAAACTGACAAAATTTGCTCCAGGACTCCTTGCAAGTAGACGTGGAAAATAAATGCATTCTCATTTCCCTGGACAGGATTATTCAAGTATACCTTTCTTACCCTTTCCACTAATATCAAGACCATGTGAAATATTCCAAATCACTCTGCAAACATTTCTGCGGTGGCTTCTTTTCTGGACCAACTCACATTGATTCTCCCTTCTGGAAATGACTGAGGACAGTTTTCACAAGTTTCCTCACAGATTGCACAAAACTAGTTGCTTGATGCATTCCAACCTGAAACAACTGCAACTAACCTTCTGGTTGATAGTCATAATAATGTTTAGGAACCTACTTCCTGAGGACGTGCAGCAAGTATTAGTGGCGGTAAGGAAACCTGATACTAGGAAATTCCATATTAGTAAATGGAAAACGGAATGACTAATTGGAGCCAGATAAAGAACCAGAAGACTTTTAAGGCTACTATTTTTTTGGTTCTGCAATATTTGTGTTGTTATCCTCTGGCCTTTATTATTCTGTCAAGGTTAATTTATCAGCCATTTCAACATATTTGCCCATGTAACCCCCCCATCTTTCAATGCATTCATGTTTCAAAATGCTTCTGAAAGGCATGCACCTCATCCATCGAGAAAAAAGATGGCTTCTACTTAGGATCTTAATTTTGTTTTGGAAAAATTAACTCTAGTTTCATTTGATTCACCACATCAGGCTGATTTGAATTATATAACAAGCAAAAGAGTTTTGTTGATTACTTCGACTTTTGCAAGGACAGCGTCTGAGTTGCAAAATCTCATGTTGGAGGAACTTTCTCATTTTTCACAAAATAGCATTTCTTTCGGAACTAATCTTTCATTTATGCCTAAAGTGGCATCCAAGTTAACTTTGAGCCAAACTATCAGTCACCTTGTTTTTTTTTTCCAGAACCTAAAAATGAGAGAGAGGCTTCTGAACACTCTGGATGTCTGCAGACAACTCTGATTCTATTTTGTCGTAACCAAAGTCTTCAGAAATTCTGAGCAGCTAGTCATTTCTTATGAAGGCAAGAAAAAAGGACAATCTTTGTCAAAGAAGCTTAATTCCAAATTTTTGTTTCATGCTATCACCTTTTGTTAATCCCACCATAATAAGTCAATTCCAAATAGGGTCAAGGAGCTTTCTACTAGGTCTTTGGCTTCATCAGTGTTCTTTTGGAGAGGAGGAGACTAGAAATATTCTAGAAGCAGCAACTTGGTCTTCTGTTCATACATTTATAAAGTGATATAAATAAGTAATTTTCCAGATCAACAACAGACTTTGCTAGGACCATTCTACAGTGACTCCTTGGAGCCTCATCCTTCCTCCTACCAAACTTTGTAAGTTATGGTAATGTACCCATATAACTAAGGCAACTACAACAGTGATCAAATGATGAACATGGAACAATTGTGTAAGTAAACTTACCATAACAGTAGATGTTGAATGATCACTGCTGCAGTAGCCATTCCCGCCTTCATTTCCTCTTATTGTTGTTGTATTTTGTTGCCAGGGTGAGAATATTTTTTTCTATTGCCTAGCAGTCATCTTGCAGGGCTCTAGCTGCCTTTCAGTTGACATGAAAGCTCTGAAGGGGCTTAGCACTTGGGCCAATGATTTTCTCCCTGTTCTATTTGGACTTCTAATGGCCTAGGTGTGGAAGATTTCCTGAATTTTTGGAAGCTGCCTGGCTTTTATATCCTGTGCAGTATATAACCCATATAGCTAATGCCCCCACAGCAGTTATCATTCAAACATCTACTGTTGGGTAAGTTTACTGACACAACAGTACTTTTTCAGTCCAGGGTTTGCTATACATCAGATAAGGAATGACCACTTATGGATAGTGAAAAACTGTCCTGCTCTTCCTCCAGAAGGCTGTGAGCCTGGTGGACTTGCTAAACAAACATACATGCAGGAGGATCTTGCTCACTAAAGATACAGGAGCTTGAATAAATGACAATTTGTTATACTTGAGCAGCTGTGATAAATGATTGAGTAATTTTAAGTTACTGACTCTTAATTTTATAGCAATGAAATAGCTGAACATTGCATGATTTGCTAAATTTATCTGTTTACACTGGTGTGCATTTCCTATATATTTCTGACTTATTTCCTGAGTTTTATTTTGCTTCTTCAGCATTTGTTGATGTAGTCTATGTGCCTCTTACACAAGAGCAAAAAAAGAGCTAATGACCCAGCATAGATTGTCCTGCTTCAGAGCCGAGTTGTACTGTAATGACCAGAACTTGATTGAGAATGGAATTCTTGAAACATCTGACCTAATGAAAAATATGACCAGTGTATGATATCGGCCTCCAGTGTGCTATCCCATTTGTGTCATGAATCCTGCAATAATTCCATTAGTCATATACTTACTGTTGCTGTTAGTTTTCACATAGGAAGAGCATCTTTGGAGGAAGAAAAAAGTCTAGCATGTGAGATACTTAGTGGGTGTGGGGTATCATTCAGTGAGTCTTTCCAGTATTTCTCTCTGCTGTATTTTTATAATTATTACATAAATTGTCAGATGTTGTTATCAGTAAAGTTGCCCTTTGCTCATGTGAAGTGAATCTAGCCACTGCAAGTTTGTAGGCTGACAAACAAAATAGAATGGTTGGTTACTGTAGTGGTGTGTTCCTTGAATGATGAATAAGATGGATGTCATATAGTTGAGTTCCTTTAGGGTTGATAGCATTTCCTTACACACAGACATATTGTCCTTTGGTCAAAATTTCTGGTATTGCAGTTTTCCCCAATACGTAGCAAGTCTAGACCTACAGCATTGTAAGAAGAAAGGGTATCCCATTATAGGGGAAACTTTAAGAGCAAAGCCTGAATTCAGAAAATAATTTTTGGGTGCTATTTTGGTTGTATAATGTTATAGGACAAATTATATCATGAAAGTAGCTGTGCTCCAGCCAATGACTGCATTCAGGGAATGACAGAGGCCAGGTACATTTTGGCAGTTTGAGTGAGGTATTTGTAGGCTGCAGTATTTGTAGGATGTTCCTTCTAGCATATAGGGTGCCTTGAATGTTTTTTACATCATCTTTTCATTGGCTGGAGTTAAGTTAGCTGGTGGAAGTGTAGTAATTCATTTCAATGAACATTAATCTTAGACAAATGATTTGTTAGCTTAACTCAGGTCAAATCCTCGTGTTTACTTACTGTAGAAGGCTGTACATCTGCTGTACTCATTCTCTATCCCTTCCCCCAAAATATACTATCATTAGATAGTATTTATGTATTACAGAATATATTAAATGTGTTTTATATATATTGCATAGATGGTACAGTAACTGTACATTTTTATAAGATGGTTCAGTAACAGAGCAGTTGTGTTTATGCATCACAGCATCTAATTATTTAGTTTCTTTTGTGTGTGTTTTTTTTTCTGATGTCTACCTTGGTTTTTGGTTCTGTAATCTGGTTTCTTTCCACATACCAGAGGCATGTGCTAGATGTCTTGGCAAGCCTCTATATTTTCTGTAGTGGATGTAGACTGTGTAGTACTGTAATAGATCCTGCATCCTGTAATAGTTTAGATTCAGATTAGAGTCTGTTGAGTTTTAGGACAGGCTCTTTTAGTCTGCAATGCTGAATTGAATGTAGGGAATAATCAGATAATCAACTGACAATGGTTTTGAGGCATGAGATTTACATAAGGTACTATAATTTTGCTTGCTGGTTATGAACACAGTATAATTAAATTATTTTTCTCAATTCGGATGAAGGCCTAAAATCAGAGACAATTTTTAAATATTACTCTAATTTATTTAAAAAGTTAATAGAAAAGGCTTTGCTTCAACATGCATTTTCTGAATAATAAAACGTAAGAAACTCTCTGTCATAACTGAACATAATCTCTTGTGATTTAATAGAAAAAAAATTGTAAGAGACAAGGTAAAAATGATTATACAATCTAGGGTTGTTCTATAAAATCAAGGACAGCTGAGAGGTACACACAGTATGCCTTGTAGCTGATGTCAGTTTTCATTCCTCAACCATTGTGTTCGAATCCGACCCTCAGATCCAACCCCGCCATTAGTTTAGCTTGTGGCCACTGAAAAGCTGTTGAGCTCCTCATTTACCCATAATGCACCAACCCCTAACCTCAGATCTTGTTTGCCACTTTCGTGTTTGGACATGATCGTTTTGAGTTCTCGAGCGTTTTAGCATAGAGGTAAGTTTATTTCTTCTTTTTATTTCTTATAACATATTAGACACTTTTCCTTCACTAAATCCTCCATTTGTACACTCTTTAGTTTATTCTTATTGTCATAGTTAGTAATATCTTCTTTCCCCTTTCACTCTTACACATTTTGGTGTAGTTCTACTTGCCATTACTTGTAATTTTTCATAATCTCTCTTTTTAATACTAAAAAAAAAAAAACCTGCTATTTTTTCCTTTTAGTTTTTCAAAATGTCTGAAAAAGGTCCTTCTGGCTTTAAAAAGTGCCACAAATGTGGACACAAGTTGCCTTTTTCTGACACACATGCTTTGTGCATATACTGTTTGGACCCAGGCCATCTTCAAGTCGACTGTTCAATCTGTAAAGCATTCAACCTGTGAGCAGTTGTGGATAGGAAAAAATAAATTGTACTTGAAAGGATTGCTTTCTTCATCCTTTTCAGAGGCATTTTCTGGCACTCAACCCCCACCCGAAACCTAAGTTAAAGAAGCTTTCAACTAAGTTTTCAAGGCCTTCAGGATCATCGTCTCCATCGTCAGATCCTACTATGGAACCACCATGGAAAAAGCATAAGTTGGATCCAAAGACTGCTCCTGCTCAGCTGGCACTGGAGTTGACAAAGGCTTCCTCTGGCCCTAGCACTTTGGATCCGAGGCCTTTGCCCAGGACGAGGTATTCCACATCCATAGACCCAATACCCTATACAGTACCTTCCCCATACCATGAATCTTGGCTGCACTCCAGGTCCCAATTGATAGCTTCTTCTCATTCTTCCAGAAGTCTGACTGAGGCTGATGTGGACAGAATGATGAGGAAATTTCTCTCAGTGCAGATGAGAGTTCTCCCAGCTCCTACACCTTTTGTTCAGGAACCCTTGTTTGCACTACTCCACCACTCTTGGCTCTTTCTTTAATCTGACCTATCTTTTCAGAGCCCTTAGATCTGAGTCTTCCAGGATCATCTGGACTGGATCTGAGGATGTTATTGTCTTCAGCTCCAAGGCTGTCTCAGTATACTGACTCCAATGGTTATGGAGCCAAAGCATCCTTGTCAGATCTGAGGCATTAGAGTCAACTCCAAAGTTTTATGAGACATCTCTTCCCCTCGGAGCCTTGGCATTGGATGACTTAGCTCCAGTCTTCACCTCTGGTGGACTACAGGGCAGGGGAAGCTGATGAAGCAGAAGCATGGCTTCTTGACTCTGTTGGCTTCCTTCTCCCCGAAGCATTCTGTCTTTGAGGTGGTGGAGAAAATGCTTTGCTTTGGCAGTACTGACCATTCCTACTCCCTCAGATCTTTCTTCTGTACCCTGTGTGTCTCTATGCCTTGAGCTCTATCATTCTATGCCACCGGGATAGCCATCCCAAAGTCTCCAGGTTAACCAGCAGGGTATTACAATCTCTTCTGACACTTCAATGGAGCACCCTGTGACATCTGGATAATACCCCACTTGACTGCCAACAATAGTGTGACATCCCTTATTATCCTTGGTCAGTAACTAAGGAACTCCAATCCTCACTACTGAATCCAATATGAGACTATCACTTAAACAGGAGTAGAATTTCACAATTTCCCCTAAGAACACAACAGAAACATGCTCTATAACCTGCGACTGGACTGTATAACTCTGTCCACCCCTAATATAGCTCCTTATCACACACTTCAGAGCAATGTGCCCAAGTTTTAAGACCTTTGACGCACTCACACTTAAATAAATGAAATCTCACACATCCATATATTTCTGGGAAAGCCTGATACAGATTTACAGCTGTGTCCCTTCCCCAAAATAATACAGTAACATGCTGCCACCAATCAGAGACTCTCCATGCCCTTTTAAAGGGGTGTCCAATTATGAAAATGAGGTATTAAAACAAATGATAGTAAATGACCTAATGCAGCCAGGTTTCAGAGTGGTCTGGGAAGTTATCAAAGCAGGAATAAGCACTCTCAAATCACTAAAGAAAACACTGATTGACCAGCCACAATGTAAGTTAATAAAAATATTTAATAATGAGCAAAATGATTAAAAACGTAAAACAGTAATTTCCAATAAACAAACAGAACTCAGTCACTGGGAAAATTAAATCAATACTGAAGGACAGAAATCCAACATTTAGAAAAACTAACTGATTAGTTATAATTTTCCTATCTGACTAAAAAACACTGTCACTGATCTAAACTAAATTATTACAACAGAGCAAAGGCAGGCTTACAGTTCTTGGTGAGTACTTTTGGGTATCCACTGCATAGTACAACTGTAAGTGGCAACTGACAGCTGTCACTGGCTGTTAACTGACAACAACTGACTTCAATTGTCTTTAGAAGGCTCTTTTATAGCCAGTCTTAACTGTCTCAGCTGTTTCAGCTCTAGTTTTCATTTCATGTTTTGAAAATCAACCAACAGCTGTTTACTAAAGTTCCTTTATTTCTTTCAGCCTCTGACAGTAACACATAACAACTGTCAACATTCCAATGATATCTTCTGCAGAACATCTGATTCTGAGACAGTCTGTATTTAGAATCTTCTTCACAAATATGGGCAGTTAGAAATGTAAAGGAACACTTAAAACATTCTGTGCAAACAGATTATAAATCAACATGTAAGAATGCATTTGCAATATCATAGCTAGTCATGCTGGCATATAATATACAGGTTAAGATATGTTAGCACAGATGACAGAGTTTCATTTCTTCACATAGCCCAACAAAGAAGTCCCTAGGAAGAGGAATTGCAAGAGGAGGCAATTGGACTCCCCTCAGGAGTCTTTTCACTGAAGATACTGATTTTGATAAAGGGAAAGGGTCCCCAAGATCACTACCAGTAGATGTCTCATTTGGAGACATCCTTGAGATTCTCAAAAAGAGGGGTAGTTGGTTTACTGATAACCCTTCCCCAGAGGAATCTGTATTCCTGCAGGCATGTGGGTCAGGTCTGTCTACCTTCTGGGTAACACCGCCTGCCAACAAGCTCAGTGACTTGATCTCTAGGTGGGTATGGAAGGAGCCTGACACAGTTGAGCCAATCCCCAAAAAACAAATTGGATTCTGGCACCAGCTATAGGAAGGCAGCTTTGGAGCAAGGGAATGCCCATAGATGCTATGTCCATGGTGGTGGACACCAGGAAGGAACTTGCTGAGCAGAATTCCTCTCTTCATTCCCCTAACAAGAAGTCTAGGTGTTTGAACAGATTTGGGAACTGTATATGCTTCAGCGACCTTTGCCTTAAGTTGCTGAACTACTTGGTACACTTTAATAGACTACAAAGGGACTTGATAAAGGAACTGTCAAAATCCCTTTCTGGGAACACTACTGCTGAGACTCTGAATTTGGTGGATTCACAGTTGACAACCCTATAATCCATTTCTTATTTATCCATGGTGCTTATTTCTCACACAACTGTAGGTACCTCAAGGGCAGTAGGTTCAGTCATTTCCATCTGGAGGCATGCCTGGATGCTCTTGTGAGATTTTGTGAAGTCCTACAAGTCCTTGTTTGGCAATGCACCCTTTGACAGCAGTTCATATTTTGACTGTAAGGTAAAGGACACACATTCTAGGAGGAGAAAGATGGAAAGACCCTCTCTGCAGTAGGAGTATGTTTTTCAACCCCTCAAAGAACATTCTCTAGGAATCAGCAAGGTTCAGAAAACCTCAGGGTCCTTTCCAAGATCCACATGGAGATAGTTCCCCCAGAGGTAGAGGGGGGAACTCAAATGGAAGATGCCACCCACAAGGCAGAGGAGGCCTGCAGAACCTAGGGTCTAGATATTCCTTCTCTGACAGACCCTACCAGTGCTCCTGAAAGAAGGCCTGATTTCCCCCCTCTGTAGACAATCAGGGGTCAATTATCCATACACCAGAGAGCCTGGTTATTCATCAAAAAACATACACGGGTGCAGAGGATTATTTCTAGAGGTTATATAAGTCCCTTTTCCCTTCCACCTCCATCTGTGTGCAAATTTCCCAGTGTTCCACCCAGTCAGAGGAAAGCAGCAGCACTAGAAGTGCAAAGACTGCTAGACAAAAGAGTCATCCAAGAGGTCACACCAAACCTTATAGAATCTGGAATTTTCATCAAGATTCTTGTTTTGTGCCAAAGAAAACAGAAGACTCGAGACAGATTTTGGATTTCAGCAACTTGAACAAATAAGTTCAACATTCCACATTTTGGATGGCCATGGTTCAGTCCATTCTGCCTTGGTACAAGGATGACTGGATATGCTTGCTAGTACTCATCTTGAAGGTCTATCACATAAAAATGAACAGACAGTCCAGCAGGTATCTACGCTTCTAGCTGGGAGACAGTCATAACATGTTCAGAGCACTTCCCTTTGGCCTCACCACAGCCCCCAGGGTGTTCACCAAATGCATGGCAGTAGTAGCAGCTCACTTCAGACTGTAGGGATTCTGAGCATTTCCATACCTGGATGACTGTCTCATTACCACTCTGACCAGGCATCTACTAATAAGAGCAGAAGATCAGGTACTCCAGACTTTCTCCCATCTGGGGATAACCATAAATTACAACAAATCTGTTATGACCATCTCAAACAGCAGAGGTCATAGGAGCAATTTTCAACCTGCTATCAGTGACAGCATCTTTTCCTCTCTCAAGAGTACAACCAATCAGATTTCAGGTCAGAAAAATAATTTACAGTACCGATTGAGTCTACAAGCCTTGGGATCAATGCTAGCGGCTATAGTCCTAGTTCCTGTAGCAAGACTTTACATGATAACTCTTCAATGGATGTTAGCAACACAATGGTCTATTCTGTACGAACACATGTGAGCCTAAATAAGAATCACTCAGGCATGCAAGAAATACAGTTGGTGGTAGATTAACTCAGACCAGGTTCTACAAGGCTGTCCTTTCATTCTCCCTCATACAAAGGCCACAGTGACCACTGGTGCATCCTAGATTGGGTGGGGGGAACTTCCTAGAGAAAATGGTCCAAGGCATTTGATCCCCCAAAGATTCCAATATGCATATCAAAGTCCTGGAAATGATAGCAGTACACTTAGTGTTGCAGGCATTCCAAGATTTCCTCCCTTTTGGGACAATTGTGATTCAGACAAACAATATGTCAGTAGTTTTGTACATCAACAACCAAGGAGGAACCAGGTCTTACCCCTTGTGTCAAGAAGCCCTCAAAGTATGGCAATGAGTGAGCTCATCCAACTGTTTTCAGACAGCAATGCACATTCTAGGGAAGTCCAGTGTAATAGCAGACAGATTGAGCAGGTCCATACTACTACCTCACTAGTGGTCTTTCAACATGAAGGTGGCAGAAATGATTTTTCACCAGTGGGCTGGTCTTGCTGCTGTCTCTTTGTATCTCTCCTGAACAAAAAGTGCAGCTGCTTCTTTACCCTAATCCACCCAACAAAAGAATCACTGGGAGACAATCTACTACATGATTGTCCCCCTGGTCTCTTCTATGCATATCCTCCAACTCCCTTGATCCCCAAATTTCTGTAGAAAGCTTTCCAGTTGAAGAGCAGAGCCTTTCTCATTGCACCTTACTGGCCTTAACAGAGTTGGTTTCTGGATCTGATTCCAGATCTCCTGTCTCACCCAACAGGCATGATTCACCCAGCTATTTCAAGCATAAAGCTGACAGTGTGGTTTCTCCACTTCCTTTAATAGCCAGACAATCAATGCTGTTGTCCCCTTGTCTGTCATATATTTTTATCTTTCCATAAAGCTTCTACAAGAAAACTTTACAGACGTAAATGGAAGAGGTTTGATTTTTGAGCACTTCAGAAACATATTGACCTCTTTTCAATCCCCGTGCAAAGCTTCCTTGAGTTTTTCGCTACAATTTTCAATGAAGGAGCTAGCTCCTCAACAATTAGAGTTCAATTAGCAGTCACCATAAATTGGATTTTAAAACTCCACCCTAACTTCATATAAACGTTGTAAGGCCTTCTTGAGAGGTACCCTTCTTTTGAGACCTCCTTATAAAGATCAAACTCTCCCATGGAACTTAAATTTGGTACTGCAGACCTTGATTCATTCCCCTTTGAACCAGAAGCAAAATGTGATCTTGAGTTTCTAATGTGGAAGACTATCTTTACAGTGGCTGTCACTTCTGCAAGAAGAATTTCAGAACTTCAAGCATTGTCTTCTAAACCTCCCAACTTATATTTTCATAGGGATAGACTGCAATTGCAAACCAATCCTTCGTTCCTACCTAAGGTGTGTCAGAATCTAACATCAACCAGTCAATTAATATACCATTTTTTTTTTCAAAATTTGCAAACAAAGGTGAATATATATTGCTCTTATTGGATATTCACAGACCATTACAGTTTTACTTACATAGAACAAAAGAAATTAGAAAGACAGGTCAATTATTTGTCTCCTTTGCAGATTCTAAATTGGATAAATCAGTCGCAAGAGTGACTTTAGCCAGATGGCTGACAGATAGTTCATTATTTGTCTACAACAAGTTGGGTCTGTTCTTACCAAAACCATTAAGAACCCATTCAACTAGGTCTATGACAACTTCTCTAGTGCTTCTATCTAGGGCTTCCATGGGCAAAATGTGTGCCTGCAACTTGGGCCAATCCTTGTATCTTTATTACTCATTACAAACTGGATCTGGTCTCAATGAGTAGAGCAGCTTTTGGCTCATCTGTGCTCAGGAATATTCTTCCTTAGAGTCCACTCTGGATTTCAAGTAGGTGGGGACTCTGTCCCAATGGTTGAGGAATGAATTAAAATTGACAACATCAGATGAGGAAGTTATCTATTCAACATAACATTCCATCTGTGTTGTCCATTTTCATTCTTCCTCAACTACCCTCCCACCAACCTTCAACCTCTTTCACAACCGATTTCTGGAAGAACAAGAACCTCTAAGGACACCACCATCCCTTATGTTGAGCTCCAGATAATGGCTTCTTCTGTCAGGAATATTATGATAACATTTCTTACATTATGTCTATCACAAACAAGATCTGAGGTAAATTAGGGGCTGGTGCATTATGGGTAAGGGAGGAGTCTGAGAGCTTTTTAATGGCTGCACACTAAAATAACAGCCATGTCAGCTCTGAGCATCGGATCCAAGCACAATGGTTAAGGAAGAATGAAAATGGGCAACCCAGATGGAATGTTATGGTGAGTACATAACTTCTTTTTTTTTTTTTTTTGTTCCTACCCCGTCCATTTCTCTCCAGGGTTAAAATGCAGTGCTCTCTGCATATACTAGATTAATTGCATCCTGCTTAGTCACAATGCAAATAATCCTAGCTAAAACAATGGATGTTGCATAGTGAATCACATTCCCAAACCCTCAAGACTGCCTGCAACCACTGATTTGAGGCTGTTTCCATGCACTCCTGCTATTAACTCCATGGCTACACACGCTCAAAGAAAATGGAAGAGTGGAAGATGAAATACAAGTTATCCTTACCCTCTTCTCTAACTCCAGTGTCACAATATTAGATCTGGGGTGGTTAAAGTGTATTGACTCTTGGCTCAAATCTCCAATTCCCCCCATTCAAGGTGATGTTAGTGGTAACATCAAACAAGGCTCCAAAGCAGAGTTCAGAGGGCATTAGAGTGAGAGGTCACAAAGAAGTAGCTTACGTAAGGACCTGTTTAGTCAGGTGCTTCCTGGATTAGGGTAGGGAAAATATCACTCAGTATATTCTGCCTTAGAGAGAGAGTGCAGCTTCCCCCTTTTGCCTATTGTATGCATACTGAAGTGTATTAGGAATATTTTCCATACCTGGTTCCATTCCTACTGGAGCCCATTCGTTTATTATTCTGCTACTGTACTTTGGACACTCTTCTGTCTGTTCCTCAGTTGTAAGGCTTAGTGGTCTACTATTGATCTTTTGGCATTTGTTTGTCCCTTGTCTGCTAAATATATCTACTCCTAAATGTCCACTTTCTCCCATCTCAGCTGGCCTTGTTCCATCGCCTTTAGCACTCACATACTGCTACTTGATACACTGTCCTGCTCTTTCTCTTGCTGATACTATAGTCCCTATTTTTCATGTTACTCCTTTCCATCTTTTTGCAGTTGTTTTTTAGCACTGCCATTGTTATTTCTGTCCTAGTCTATGAAGACATTTTACTTACCCTTTTCTGTCAGGACTGTATTCCTGCAGGACTTGGTTGGGGAGTGAAGCGGAGTGGGATCAAACAATCCCCCAACGCCACTTCTGTTATACTGAGCATACCCCTCCCTAACCAAATTACAACATATCAGAGTACCCTTCACCCCTCCATCTTGCAGCAACATAACCATCTCATTAATAACCACTCACAGGGTCTCACCCCTTCCAACCATAGAAATGTATGTCTGTCTCATCTTCTTTTCATATTACATACCTACATTTCATTATCAATGACCTTGATTACCTTCAAATCCTTACACCTCTGACTTCAAATATTATTGGTACTCCTCTGTTTCCTTTCTCATTATTAAATATTTACAATTAACTAATAGACATCTATCTTATCCACTTACTTCTCTTCATTTATTCTACCTCTGCCTCTCTCCACTTCATGCTACACTTTACTCTTTCCTCTTCTCTATATCTACTAAAATTTAAAATATTTCTTTCTCCAAGCATCATGATCTCTTTCTGCTGCTACTAACATCCTATGTAACAGACTATCACAACACACTTTCACCGCTATGCACCTCTCCTGCTGAAGTTTAGTCAGTACACTATGAAATGAAGAACAGCTATACCAGTATATGTCTTTGCCTTTTTAATAACTCACCTTGTCTTTATTTTAAGCACAAAATACTTCACTACCACTACACTACCCAAAAAATAAAACAATTGCAGGTTCCCTCTAAAGCAATACACTACCTCTCAAAGATTCCACACTGTGATTTATAACTACCAAAAATCTGGGCCCTAATGCCCACTAATTAATGTAAATATTAAAGAACTGCCCCTACAAAATTGTTGCTTAACTAACCCTGCTTCAACCACCATACCCTGCTTCAACCACCATCTCAAACTATACTTCCAATTGTACTGTCTTACTATTAATCCATCACCTATCCATGCTAATAAAACTAGCACATCAAACCCCTCATCCCATCATTCTCCCACCAGTCTTATAAAAAAATGAATATTGTCACCAAGAACTTCCATAGTATTTGCAACAATTACAGAACTACATGCCTGGCTATCACAGTATCACAGAAACCTGGCTTAAACGTAACACATCCATTCATACTACCAGCTCACTACGAAACACAATGTACCATACAACACACACCTACAATATAACAAACACAAACATATACATCCCTATTAGTGCTACACTATTTAAAGACAGCTCAATGCTACACATATAAAAGTTCCAGTTAACAGCAACCTATACTAAAAAAACTATCCAATATAGCCTACATAAAAATAACACACAGAATAAAACACATAAAAGACTTCTCATATCAGAAGAAATATACCCAAACCCAGGACCAAGCAATACCTTCCTCCCACCCAAGCAAAGATCAGACTTACTAATTCTTAACATCAATACCAGGAGTATAACTAACAAACTTACTGACATGCATGCATTTATAACCCACTACTCCCCAGACATAATAACCATTACTGAGACCTGGCTAAAACCTAACATCCAAAGGGAAGAAATTCTCCTACCAGGGTATAACATACTAAGACAAGATAAAACAGGCAGGAAGGCAGGTGGAGTTGCTATCTCTTTAGAAACACACTCAACGAATCCCTAGAAACCCCTATGCCTACCTTTCAAAGTGCAGAAACCTTATGCTCAACGACACCAAAAAAATCAATATTATCTGCTGTTACATCCCCCCAGGTAACAACTTTCCCACCACTGAAGAAATCTTTCAATGGATCTCAGATAATCTTCCCCATGAAACCATTCTTCTAGGTAAACAAAACACGGACTGGTTAGCTTGCAACTCCAATAACCCCACTAACCATAGCAATCTCTATGGCTTTACCCAAAACATTCAAGAACCCAGTAGAGTAGATAAAAAAAATCCCACAAACAATCACTCTTAGATTGGACGCTAATTAATTTCCCCAAGCAAAACTATCACACCGGATGTCTACCAGACAGCCTAAGTGATCATCTCCCCACATTCCTTCTACGTAAAAGCACCAACCTTTCCACCCCCATAATTTTTAGGCAAGTCAGAGATGACAGTTAACTAAATGTACAGGATTGACGTATATGAGGTGGTTTTCGTATTCCCCTTGAGGTTCTAATGACGTTATTTTTTCAAGATTTTGGCTTTGTAGGTTAGCGACTATGTTCTGGCTAACCTTACTGTTGTTTATCTGCTGCTCTTGAGTGGAGGTCAGTTTGAGGACACTATTTGGCAGTGAATTACATCGTCTTGGACTACTCAAGTCAATAACTATGTTAACCTTATTGTTGTTTCTTTGCTGCTTTTGAGTGGAAGTTATTTGGGGACATTATTTGGCAATGAATTACAATGTTTTTGGACTATTCAAGCTATCGGTTGTGCTTACTGGAACTTTTTCATGTTATATTGAGCGATTACTTATAAGGGTAAATTTAGTTCCTTTTCGTGTCCATTTATTGTGGAGATGATTTGGTAACAGTTGCGTTGTAACTTGGCTTACCTCAGCTGATGGTGCCATTCTGTTTTGTTGGGATTCTCTAATGTTATATTAAGGGATCATTTAGTTGTGCAAATCTAGTCCCTTCTCTTCATTATTATCCGTACTGCAATTGTGATTACTTCAAGCGACGACGTTGTCCAAACTTTGAGACACTTTACTGTTGTGTCAAGGTACTGTTTGCCAGGACATATCCTGGATTTTGTTTCCCTTTTGGGACTTTATGCTTGGACTTAGATTTTTTCTTTCTGTTAATTCAATGTACAGTCTTGTGATGACATCTTAGACATAAGGGTATTTATATATATATCCTTTTTTACATTTGTTAGTTATAATCTACATGTTGTGGATGATTTGTTGATATTATAATATTGTATATGTAGGAGTACTTATTTGTTAAAAGTGCTTCATTTTGTAGTGTAATTTTTTTCAACTTTGCATATTGCATATCTACATACCACCTTACTAATTCTTTACCTATCTTTACCTCCTTGCAAAACCTCTAACTAATCCCTACATCTACTCTCCTTCAATTATATACATCATAAACAGCTGCACACCTCCTACTAAAATTTCACCCCACATCTTTATCTCTACTCCTCTTTCTTTACTACAATTTTTCTCCCTATCTCTTTTATTTTTTCCCACTCTACCACTATGCCTCTCCACACTATTACAATAATTCTAACTATATCCTTTCATCTCTAGCTACTCTTCCATCTAACATCACATGACACAAATCACATACCTCTTAAACTTACACACTCAACTTCTACCTACACGCAAACTATTCCTAGTTATCCCCCAATAGGCTCAACCATATTTTCTACAGACACATTTCTACTAGCCAAAGTAAATATCTTTCAACAACACAAAGTCTACCATAACTATCCCTAACACTATTACTGCCAGAAAAAAGACAGTCACACCACTATACTCAAAACACCCCTTCTAACTTAATAAAATGTGGTGAATATGTACCCAAACCCAGGGCCTCTTTCCAAAATGCAAAACCAACCAAATCCCACCAAATCTCTAAACTTTACTACTATTAATATACAAAGCATTAGAAACAAAATTCCCCACTTCCATGCATGGTTACACCTAAACAGACCTGATTTCACAGCTATGACAGAGACATGGCTGAAGCCATGTATAAATAATACAGAATTCCTACCCCCCCCCCAACTATTCATGCCTTAAAAATGACAGACCACACAAAAAGGGTGAGAGCATTGCCTTAATATACCCAAGTAGCTATACCATAGTTCCCTAACCATTCCACATTTCTCCCCTGCTGATCTCTTAGTTACAATATTACAACTAAATAACAACAAAACCCTATGCATCATAGTTTTATACATTCCCCCAGGTGATAACATTCCCATTCTAGAAGAGGTTCTAGCCTGGTCATCCAAACATATTCAAAATGAAACTATCATACTAGGGGATGCAAATATAAATTGGTCAAATATCACCAATCAAAACCACCAAACAAATATCAACCTATACAACTACACCCAATTAATTTCTGATATAACCAGGCCCAACAATCAGATGAAACAAGGCTCAACCTTAGATTGGATCCTTGTGTCTGATCCAAATAAAATCTTCATTTTTGGAACTTTACCAAACACTATCAGTGACCACCTACCAGCCTTTACCATCCGCAAAACTACTACAACGATCGGTAATCATCACTTATAACTAATAAGAGACCTGTCCAATTTTTCTCCAGAACCTTTACATGAAATCTTACATCATACTAACTGAACTCCATTACATAACATTCCCCTACATGAAGCAGTTGAATTATTCAATTCAACATTTCTCAAAATCCTAGATGAGGTAGCACCACCCAGAAGTAAGAGAGTCAAGACTTACCACACAACTTAGCTCACAAAACCCACAAAGCAAATCATGTCCTCTAGAGATAAAGATTGGAGAACATGGTAAAAACACAAAAACCCAGCTGACCTGGTACAATAGAAACAACTATGTAATCAAGCCAAAAGATTATTAAAGATAAAAAAGACTATTACCATAAGCTACAAAACCAGCATAGACTAAACCCTCAAACATTCTGGGGAACAATAAATTCCCTTATTCACCCAGGGTCTAACTCCAATCCCTGCCCATACCCTGATAAACCCCCTCAGATATAGCCTCTTCCTTCAACGCATATTTTATTGACACCATTGTGAAACTGACCACTACTTTCCCCTCTTCAAACCTAAACTCATCAGACCAATATACTACTTATTCTAAACCATCCCCACCACCATCTTTTTCTTTCAGTCCCATACCCACAAGTACCATAAAAAGCTACTTCATAAACTCAAACCCTGCTCCTGTGCTCCTGACAACCTACCTGCTGAATTCATAAAAATAACTGCTGATTCCGTAGCGTACCCCATTAGTATACTAATCAACAGATCAATCCAAGAGTCTTACATACCCAATATCTGGAAAAAAGCTTACATTCTCCCCCTGCACAAAGGTGGCAAAAATTCTGACATCTCAAACTTCCGGCCAATAGCCATTCTCTCCCCCATCTCTAAACTACTTGAAAAATGTGTCTACACCCAACTAATCAACCACTTAATCAACACCCAACCACTCATCCCTACCCAGCATGGCTTTAGACCAGGCCATAGCACAAATACAGTCCTCATCTCCTTTTGGATACAGTAAATCGAAAATACGATTCAGGTCTGATCGTCTCTTCATTCTTCCTCGACCTTTCAAAAGCATTTGATACAATTTCTCACCCCATTTTACTCTCTAAACTTAATAACCTAGGTGTCTCACCCCCAACCCTAAATTGGCTCTCTAGCTACCTTTCTGACAGATACCAATCAACCAAATGGCAGCAGGCCTCTTCCACCTTCTTAAAAATCTCCACAGGTGTCCCCCAAGGCTCAATATTGGGTCCCCTACTATTCAACTTATTCATCAACAATTTTCATGAGTCACTAATACAGGCTGACATAATACAATATGCAGATGACTCAACAATTATCTGCACTGCAAAAACCCCTTCTGAGCTTCAACTACTAACCCAAAATGCCTTCACATCCACCAAAGAATGGATGTCAAATAATTACCACAATCTCAACCCAAACAAGACCAAGATGATTCTATTCACTCTCAAAAAAACAACACCACTGAACAGGGCTGAATTCTCTATCCTCTCCAAAAATAATACCTCCATAAAAGTTGTCCCCAGTACTAAACTGTTAGGAGTCACTATCGATCAAACCCTAACTTTTGAACCCCACATAATCAATCACAAAGACACACCAGAAACTAGGTACCCTCCACAGACATAGCTATTACCTAAATAATAATGCCAAACGAACACTAGCCACTGCCTTCCTACTTACATCCCTCATATATGGTGCTGCCATCCTCACTAATATACACTCTTCACTAAAAACAAACTTGATATATGCTGCAATAAAATTGCTAGATTTGCAATAAATGCTAGATCCTCATCACATCACTGTTCCTCACTGCAACAACTAAACTGGCTTGAACTTCCACTCTATCTCAACTACCCCCACTTAATTACTGCACATAAAATAATATATAAACCAATAGCTTGTCCAGCTCTCTCCTCTATATTAACTCTATGTCATCCAAAGAGACACCTTAGATCTGAAAACAAAATTCTACTTAAAGTCAATAAACCTCAACTTCCAGCTGGCCAAATGCTTTACTCCTTCAGTAACTCCAAACTTTGGAATAACCTCCCAACCTCAATAACCCCCATCTCATGCCCTGCACTCTTTAAAAAATTCCTCAGACAACACCTCTCTCCCTGCTGGTTATGCCCATGCCAAAAATAACTCTTCTTCTCTTCTCACTACTCCCACTCTCTGGGGGTACAGGTGTGCACTCTTAGCAGGTCTGCAGCCATACCTATGACTGTTACTACACTGCCTAGACAGACCACTCTCTGGGGCTACAGGTATGCACTCTTAGCAGGCCTGCAGCCATACCTATGACTGTTACTACACTGCCTAGACAGACCACTCTCTGGGGCTACAGGTATGCACTCTTAGCAGGTCTGCAGCCATACCTATGACTGTTACTACACTGCCTAAATGGATTTAAATGCATGTAAATAATTGTATGCAATGTTACTGTTTTTTTTCTGCCTCCCAACCAGTAATGTCTATGGCATCTATATGACCAAAAGTACATGTTAATATCATTGATGGACTACCATAAAACTGCAATGGAATTGCTAAAAATCTGTAAATAGTGCTACATTTTTTGACATTTGTATTTTTGATATTTGTATTTCTATAATGTTGACTTTTATGTGGAGCTTTTCTCCCTGGGCCTCCACTGAAAATTGGCTCACCTAGGCCCAGTGAACTTTCCAGGTAAACAAATGCAATAAATAAATAAATAATAAATCTTAACCCTATTCTAAGGCAATGTAAATGGGACCTGTTACTAGCACTAAGTTTAGATCAAGCCGTCGACTACTTTATCAGCACCTTCACTAAAATCCTCAATTCAATAGCATCCATTAGAAGAATCAGAGTCAAGGCAAACTATGCACCATGGCTAAGCAGGGACACAAGAGCCCTACTAAAAGCTAGAGATAAGTCTTGGAAAGCCTGGAAGAGAGATAACATGAACTTATTCAAACAAAACTACCAGAGACTAAGAAATCAAACAAAAAGACAAACCAAACTCGATAAACAAAAGTATTTCCTTAATGTCCAAAACAGACACACAAGAGGCCCCCAAAGGTTCTAGCATGCCAACAACTCCCTACTAAACCCAGGTAAAACAACCACTCCAGCTTCTACCACCAACTAAAGATATTGCCTTCCAATTTAACCATCACTTCACTGAAACCATCCTATCTTTATCTTCTCAACTATCCAAAAATAACCATCTATGCACCCCAAACAAACCCCTTGATAATAACCCCTCCCTTACTCTCTTACCTGTCCCTACCACTACAATTAAAAACCTCCTCCAAAAACTTAAACCTACCACCCTTGCTGCTGACAACTTACTAGCCAGTTTCTTAAAAATAGCTGCTGACTCCTTATCTTACCCTGTTTCCATCCTTATTAACCGGTCCATACAGGAAGCCTATATCCCTCAGCTATGGAAAGTATCATACATTATCCCTCTTCACAAAGACAGAATCTCTTACAAATTTTCTAACTACCATCTCATAGCCATCCTACCTCCCTATCAAAAATACTTGAGAGGTGTTTTCATTCTCAACTTATGCAATTCCGGAACTCTAATAATCTCCTCTCATCCACACAACACGGCTTCCGGCAACATCATAGCACAACAACCGCTCTCCTCTCTTTTACAAATACAGTTAACCTATACAGAAACAAAAACAACTTTGAATCAGCAATATTTTTAAACCTATCCAAGGCATTTGACATGGTATCACATACCATACTACTTGACTCCATGACCTCCCTATCCTTCGCCCCTTCTACTATAGCCTGGTTTAAAAGCTATCTCTCAGACAGATAGCAATCTGTCCAATGGCAAGGTGAATTATCTCCCCCACTTCCAATCACTATAGGTGTCCCACAAGGTCCAATATTGGGCCCTCTACTCTTCTCCATATTTACTAACAACCTTCATACCACCACCCAACATGCCACACTTATACAGTATGCAGATGACTCAGCGCTCATCTGCTTCACACCATCACTCACTACTCTACAACAACTTACTCAAGAATCCTTTATCTCGATGGAAAGTTGGATTATCCAGATCCAACTCATCCTCAACCCCAACAAGACTAAATTACTCATATTTGCTCCCAGCAAAACTAAATCTACCCATCTACGTTTTACAATCACATCCAAAAATGGTACTAACATCTCCCCCACTGACCACAACAAACTCCTTTGCATAGAAATTGACAAAAACCTACTGTTTGATGTCCATATTTCACAAACAATCAAAAAGGTCCACAAAAAAATGGGAACACTATATAGACATAGAAAATTTCTATCTGATCAAGCATGAATTACACTAGCCCAAACACACTTACTGTCCACCCTTATGTATGCCGCAGCAATCCTTACCCAGGCAAGAAAACAGAACCTTGACCGACTCAAGTCATGCTACAATGAAATTGCCAGATTTGCTAATAATTCCACCTTCAAAACTCACCACTGTCAGGCTTTATGAAAACTTAAATGGCTAGAACTTCCTCAACTACTCTGCTATCACCAGTTAATACTTGCCTACAATATGGTGAAATATCCTAAAAAAACCATCACTAAACCAACTTCTAACCCAGTATGTATCAAATCGCCCCTTCCGCTCTTCTGACAAATCTCTCCTCTGTAACTCTAAGGCCAACAACTCTGCAGGGAAAGCTCTGCTCTCCTACAACATAGCTAGAAACTGGAACAACCTTCCCCCTACTCTGCCCTCTGCTCCTACAACTACACAGTTCAAAAACTCTCTCAAAGCACACCTAATGAATTAATTTGGCTATGTCCATGCATCACATAAAACCTCTATCTCTTCACAACAAACGGCTAGCTACACTATTATATTTATGTTCATCTGCTACAGACTCTGGAATCCCTACTGCAAACCTCAAAATGTAATTTTCTCTATGTTTTAATCATGACTTGCTGTTTCTGTATTAATGTGCTTTATGGCTGTATATATATATATATAAATGCACCTTGTATTTTCATGTGCTAAACTATATTGTTACTTGCTGTGGAGCTTTTCTCCCCAGGCCTCCACTATAAATGGACCTATGTCCAGTCAGATTATCCCGGTAAACAAATAGAAAATAAAAAAAAATAAATAAAATAAAATTAAACATTCTGAACTACTGCCTCCAGGCTATAGTATTATCATAGCTGACAGGCCTTACACCAAAGCAGATGGAGTAGCTTTAATTTATCCAAATTCAAAGTATCTCTCTCCCTATTCACAAAGCATCCCAAAATACCAAAATACTTGTATAACTCTTAAAACTTAATAAAAAAAAAAATTTAGCCTATATCCCACCTGGAAATATATCATATTTAGAAGTTGTCTTGTCCTGGACAACTAATAATGTACCTTATGAAAAAAATCATACTAGGAGATGTAAATATATATGGACAAAACCTTCACATCATACTTTCGCTTGGCTACTATAAAACTTTATGGTTACACATGACTTAGCACTATGCCCATTAAATGTAATACCAACAGTAAAGTTGCATTTCTAGACTGGACATTGGTTTCTGACCCTAGTAATTTTTTTATTCTCTGGAACTTATACAGACCCCCGGATTTACTATTCCTCGATGCAGGACTAGCTTAGTCCTGCACAGAGGTGGCCGTTTAGGAGCAGTAAGGCATCATGCCATGCATAGTAATGAGATGCTCTGCCTGAGATCCTAATCTTACACAGTGTGTGTAAGAGTTCAAGGGGCATGTCTGGCAGCATAGGTGTCAGAATATATATGCCCCCACAATGAAGAACAACAGAAAGGGGTAAGAAATGAGCGAGACTGCTCATAGGTGTCCGCATATCCCCACCAACAGTCCCTCTCATGTACAACAGCAAAAGTATACAGAAATAAAATGAAGAAACCCTTTTTTTTTTTAAATTCCGATTAACGCTAACCGTAGGTGCGTGGGTGTGCCCATTGCTTAGCTACGGTTAATGCAGCTTAAATGGCTGAAGAGGATAACAAGGAAGATATATGCAAATGAAGCAGCATAGCAATAGTGTAGTGAGCAACACATTTGCCTTATGAGCAGGCATTCCCTTTTTGAGTCCCACTGCAGCAGATTATTTTTCAATGGCAAAGCACGGTATGAGTAATATTTATGTTGCATAACCCACTAAATAACATATTTTCATGAACTGGAGTGCTGCAGTAAATGAACATGTGAGGTGTCATTGTCATAATGAATAAAGTACTAGTAAGCATGTTTAAGCACAAATAAGCAGTAGTAAGCATATTTAAGCACTAGTAAGCAATGCCTACACTGGTTAAGCATTTCAAAAGCTAACTCTCTGTAAGCTGATGTAACGGCTGGTTAGCAGTGCTTACCGTCACTCAAAGCTGCTTATAACTGCTCAATCATATGTTACATAACCCACTAAATAACATTAATATGTAAACTGGAGTACAGCAGTAAGCCCAGAAGTGAGGTGTAATTTTAAAAGAGTCCCTAATAAAACACAAGGACCCCATAGAGTGTATGTACACATTAATCATGGATACCAGGCAGATATATAAGATGTAATGAATAAGAAATCAATGCCAAAAAGGAAATATAATGCAAAGTCTAATGTAAGCAATGCTAAGCATTGCACAAGCCAGCATAGGAGGTGTAAGCAATGTGCAGACCAGCTAACTAATTGTGCCCAGTGGTATACCCCTTTAAACAATACCAACCTTTGTTAAGCAGGTTTGCCCATAGTGTAGCCTTTTCAAAACCGGCCAATCACATAAAAGTGCAAGAAATTGGCCCTACTTAAACCCAAGAGATGGGCATACATCTCATAACTGGTTGTAGCTTCCCCTTGCAGGCAGTATGGCAGTAAGGGGAGAAGGTGTGTGCTTTCAGGTGCAGCACTGGTGCATCCAGGAGTCCAAGGTCATGGCAGGACTTGTTGTCAAAGACCATGATCAGAGACTGCTGCAGGGCCATACCAGGGCTCCCAATATAAGGTGGAGGCCTGGGACTGTCACTCCCATGACCTCAACAGTGCCACTGGCATACCCAGAACTGGTGAGCAGGTCAGGCACCACTATGCCGACCTGAAGCGGTGTAAGGGGGACCTCTTGGAGGAGTGGCTCCAAGAGGCTAGAGCGGCAGGGGATGTTCCAGTCATGTGTAAGTATCACCCCAGTATTTGTGTAATAATTGCCAGCTCAGGTATATCATGGATAGGTATGGTTAAATATTCCTCTTATGTCCCCCACAGCTGCAATGGAGTCGGCCGTGAACCAGAAGGCCCACATCAGTCGCCTGGCGAGGTTGCGACACAAGGCAGGTCAGTAATACTCATGCATTTACTGTCACAGGAAATAAAAATAAAAGTAGTAGTAAATTAATTGCCTGTATAAAACCTGTATTGTTCAAGGCAAGTACTGCATACACTAGAGAATATGGCAGGAAGAGTCTCATATTGTTTATATGTCAATAAAAGTGTAATAGCCTAACAAAACAGGTCTAACTGCTGGACTGCATGTGTATATCCTGGTATCATACGGTAATGTAGATTTGTAATCATGTAATAGTACTATTGTATTAAGCACTGTTACCCACACAGTGCACCATAAATTGAATGTGTAGGAATGCCTTATATGACAGGTGTAATCTCCAGAGGCCATTTAGTACAACTGAGAGACACATAGCCAGTAAACAGGGAAAATGCAGACAACAAAAAATGAATAGCACATGCAACTGAGATGTGAACTGTATTTTTTTTAGCACACACAGCCACGGTACGAATCCTGCCAGTGGTAGTAGTCTGCATACAGAATCATACCCCACAACTGTGCAGATATGTCCAGAATGTCTATTAAAGTGGCCCATATCTGTTGCCTATCAGCCTGTCACCCTGTGAAATCAGTGGGATGATTCCAGGCATATAGGCAGCAAACAGGAAATACAACTGGTTGACACACAGCTATGAGAACAAAGCTGGCACACTAACAACTCCCCAATACCTTATGTGACTAAGAAGTCACGTATGTCCTATTTGCACCCCAACTTGTCAAGCTGTGGTCAGAGTGTGTACAGTAATAGAGTGAGATGTATGTGCATAATAGTAATGTGGAATCTGGTACTGTGTGTGGGAACATTCAGGTAGTGCTAATAAACATTCCTCCTGCAGGTCTGTCAGATACCAACACTGTGCCCAGAAATACAAGAATGATATGCAGTTGCTCTGAATAATGAGGTATTACACATCACTGTCGCCCACACTGTCCTACAACATATAACTGTCTAGGAAATCTGTATAACAGTGTTGTAATACAAGGTCAGAATGCAAAAGCACAGGAGGTTAATAAGACAGAAAGCAGATACGAGATATACAGCAATATCTATATAACAGACACATCTGTGATGGACAGTGTTTAAGTTTTAGCAGACACAGTCATGGTCTGAATCCTGGGAGTGGAATAAGGCTGCATACAGAATCATACCCCACAACTGTACAGATGAGGCCAGACTGTCCAGTATATGGGCTCATATCTGCTGCCCGTCCCCCTGGCAAGTCTGTGTGATAATCCCAGATGTTTATCCAGCAAACAGGGAATACAAGTGATTGTTGAACATCTATGGGAACACACCTGTCACTGTAGCAACCCCCAAAACTGTTAGGAGAGTAATATTTCAAGTATGTCTTATCTACACTCCCATGTTGCCAAGCTGTGACCAGAGTGTGTACTCCCATGTTGTCAAGCTGTGACCAGAGTGTGTACAGTAACAGAGTGAGATGTATGTGTACAATACTAATGTGTAATCTGGAACCTTGTGTGGCAACCATCAGGTAGTGCTAACAAACATTGCTCCCACAGGTATGTCAGATACAAACACTGTGCTGAGAAATACAGACCATTATAACCTGTACAGGTAATGTTCACACTGGTATTATAGGGAATTGTGAGTGTTGCATTTTCTCTGAATAATAAAGTATCACTGGCCACTGTCACCCACACTGTGCTACATAATATAACTGTGTAGGAAAGCATGTATATGTGTGTGTCAGGTCACTAAATGTTGAAGAAGAGGGCAATATTCTAGATATGTCCCGGCACACCAGCATGTGGTCAACACATGGCCAGAGTCTGTGCATAAAGATTTGGATAGCTATCTGCACAACATCAACCCAGAATCTGGGAGTATGTGTAGAAACAGTTAGTTAGTGTTAACAAACATTCCCTGCACAGGTATACCAGGTAAGAGGTGTATACTGCAGGAAAAAACAGTTCATGTGTAACGATGACTACAGCCATATCACTGTCCAAACTAAAGCTATAGGGTAGTGTAGTAAGACTTGTAAGGTATAGAAAACAGTACTGACTAGGAAAGTAATGTAGACTACAGGAATATAGTAGTTGTTAATTCACATATCCCCCCACCATATCTCCAACAATAATCAACATACCCACCCCAACTGGTAAGTACTGACACCTGTGTTCTGATAATGTCCAATTGTTTGATAAATATTTTAATGGTCCCATGCATATACTATATTGAATTATTCCAACATTGGTGGCATGGTGCCATCAATGTACCTGCATGCTGTTCTTATTACAACTGTGGTCCCATATAAGCATGTGTTTTGTTTGCTATGTAACTGTTCCATATCTGGTGTCTGGGTTAATGGGAATATCTATGCATGCTGTTATACCTAACCCTGGAATGTGTTGACTACTACTAACCCACATATGATGATGAAATCTAAACACTATAGCACACTTGGGAAGGCCTGTCCCAGCGGACCTACCTGTCCCTCCTCAGCTGGCCATGGCACCGGGCACCAGCATGTTTGGTGCTCAACCCGGGACCTCCCTGTCCATTGGTCCTGCACCACTTTCAGCTGGAACTCCCAAAGGGGATGGTGCTCGCCCCCCCAGGAGTGTGAGCGGACATGCACCTGACACACATCGCCAAGTCGGGGTCGTGGTGTGTAGGGTGATCAACCAGCAGTTTGCTGATCTTCTACGCCAGATCAAGGGCCATGTGTCACGATTAGATAGTTAACCTGGCTCTGCAATTCAGCCCCCAGTGCAGCCACCTTAGGGGCTGTGAAGGTGCAGTGGTGACTGCCCATGGGTGGGGACATCAGTCCCACTGTTTCCACTAGGGGCTTGTGGGCTTCTGATTTCCAAACACCCCTCCCCATCAAGGTGTTTACCCCCCACATGTGTCATATACCGCCCCTGTATGTGTCTTTTTTGTCTTGTCTGTTAACCTACCCAACCTACCTCCCCAAATATACCTACCACCAATCCCCAACATCCCACTCTCACCTGAAAAAAAAAGGCAATCTGTTCCCTCACAAACATCTCACCCCATACATAGCTGTCCATTTTACACACGTGTCCACTGGAAACATGCAATCTGGTCTATTTGGCATCACAATGTATTATTATTGTCGTCACCCCCCCACCCAGGGGTTTGAGTGTTCAAATCAACCTCCAAATTCAGTGTATATGCACAGCTGTTGCTGTAGAAGAAATGGGTAGCTATGGAACTTCCACACACCCTTCTTGCACATCCCTGGCTATTTTCCCTGCTGTCTTTTCCTCTTTGTGCCCCTTTTTTCACCACTTTCCTATCAATCCCTTTTTCTTTTCTTTTAAAGAAATTAGCATGGGGGTAAGCGGGAGTAAGCAATTTTAAGCAGCAGTAAGTGGGTTTAAACCTGTTTGCATGGGGGTAAGCTATGCCTACACAGCTTAAGCAATTTAGAAGATGAGTATGAGAAACTGTAACCGGAAGTTAGCAGTGCTTACCTGCGCAAACACGTGCAAAACCCGCTTACAACTGCTTTAAAGTGCTTAATCACTCTGTATCCAATGGCTCATGTTCTGCCCAGCAACAAAAAAAAACAGCCTCTGCAAGGCTCAAACGAGGACCCTGCACTCCACAGCCACTGTGATGTACCACTAAGACATGTCAGATACATAACCCTGATGTTTTCAAAAAACATATCATCCAGCCTAGTCATTCAACAGAATTGAGAATGTATTCCAACATTTAGATGTATGTGTGTGTGTGTGCAAATATATTAATATCTCAACAGATACAACATATCTATATATGTAGATATATATATAATATATATAGAAATATATGCATATATATAAATATATATGAACATATATACATGCAAATGCTTACATCTATAGCCATATATGTCTACACCTATATGTCTAAATATACACAGCAAGTTACACATATGTAAGCAGATATATATCTATGTAGGTATATATAGACATAGTTATATATATATATATGTAAACAGATATATATATATATCGATATAGGCATATATGGACATACATCTGTAGATAACAATGGGAAAATAACTAAGACATATATATCCACATGCACCGTTAATGGGGTTGAGTGGCCCCAAACTATATACATCTTGTACGAATAGGTATACCCCCCCACAGCCAAACACATCCACCCTGCAATACACTACCAAGTGTTGCAGATCCCATAACCAGGACCTGACACAACATGGGCATCCCTAGGATACATATATACAGACACATATATGCAGGTACAGATATGCACACACACATATATATATATATATATATATATATATATATATATGTAACTACACTTACATATGCAGAGATATGTACAGTAAGTTACATATGTAGGACGTGCACACAATATGGAACAGACACTATTCCTACAGTTACCACCTTACCAACTAGAGACTGCATGAGCCACCCATAGAAATGACATTCATTGCCTGCAACATATACCCACAGAGATATCAAAGGATATAACACTACACACAGGTGTGCATAAATGGGAAAGCTTTATTTGTGTACTATTACAGTTGTATATGCCATGTCATATAGCTGTTTAGACACAGACAGCCATATAACTTGAGTAATGCTACTGTGAAACAGTAATATTAATACAGTAGTCTGAAAAGGTTAACAAATGTTGCTGTCCAGGCCAAGGCCATCAAGTAGTACAATAGTAAATACAGTCTGGCCCACAGGATACCAAACACTCAACGGTAAGTAATGCAGATGTATAGTTCAGCAGCCTCTATCTACACTCTGTAGACAATCCCCAGGGGTAAAGACCTCAGTTGACACAATGGGATGTAACTATTACATAACAAGGCACAGCTGACACCATCACAAGCACACTGACAAAAAGAACAGTCTGTATGGCAGGTGGCAGTGGGCCTGCATTTAATCAAGGTGGATTGTATGGTAATGTACATCCATATACCTTAAGGCAGGTCACCCCTGATGGTCTTCAGGACTTTGGGCTTTTAGGATTCCGTAGTGCTCCCATATACATATATGTATGTATATATATATATATATATATATATATATATATATATATATATATATATATATATATATATATATATATATATATATATATATATATACATAGATATACGTATATGTATATATAGATATATGTATATATAGCTATATATGTATGCACATCCTATGTGTACATATATACTTAGCTATGTTGGTATATATGTAGATGTCCAACAAAACAAGACTGGAATGCAGGAATACCAAAGAAACAAACAAACGTAGGCAGAAAACAATTTAATATATCACAGCAAAGCTTTCGGGTGAAACCCTTCTTCAATACTAACAATCATTAAAACAAAAGCAGCTTGCTTTAAATAGGAGCAAAAAACAGTCACATGATAGCAGCCAAAATCACATGACCGACAAACACAATATAATATAACATATATACAAAATGCAAAAATATTTAAAATATTTAAAATAGCTTAACAAGCTGAATTTTACTTAAAACAGGCTTTGGGCTAACAGTAGAATTTAATCCAGGTGAAGAATTCGCTGCTAGTCTTAAAATCCATTCATATTCCTTAATATCTAAAACATTATTAATATCACCACCCCTACTATGAGGTTTAACTAAATCTAGGCATCTAAATTTAAAGCAATGCGTATTCCCATGTGTTTTAATATGCTTGAAAAGAGCATTATTCTCTTGTCTCTAATACTCCTGTGGAAGATGTTGATAATAATGAGACTTTAGATGTTGAAGAGACTGTGACATTTACCAGAAAACTGGAATTGATTGAAAGAAAGGTTGGTACATATAAGAGATTACAATGGCAACGTTTTAGCTTTTGTGCTTATTTGAATATGGGTATTGTTCCCAGAGGGTTGCGTATTCTCAAGATGCCCTCTTATGGGAATACGTACACAGAATTATTGAAACGTTGGCAACAGCTTAATTTAAAGCTTAGCTTGGATTATATGGTGCTAATGAATGACTTCTTTACAAAAAGTGAATTAGATCTGAAAAATGAAATCTTTCAGATGGAAAATGAATTACTTAGCATGTCCTGCTTCTCTAATATGTTGCCTAAATATGAGCAAATGGTTGATAGGCTGCATGCCTTGGATGACCGCCTGGAGATGGTCAAGAAACGAAAGTTATTAAGAGATATTGCCGATTTTCAAAGAGGACATATCTTCTCTTGGCCAAAAAATAACAAAAATATAACTGAATTACGTGATAGTACTGAGACATTCCCTAAAAAAACTTTTCCTGTTACTACTGCATCACTTGTTACAACTACTGTATCATCTTTGGATACATTGGACGCTTTCACTGACTCTAATGCTGGTGTTTCCACTTTAAATCTGAATGTTGGCATTTCCCCTTTAAATCCTGCTGCTTTGGCTGTGCAGTCTGATTCTACAACCACGCCCTCTGCATCAGTGTTACTAGTGAATGAAGAAATTTCAAATACAGGTAGCATGGGGCCTGTAACTCAAGGTGATGTTTCGCGAGAATCTTCAGGGAACACTAAGGATATCATGAGGAAGAATCAACAGTTACCTTTGAATTTTTCGCTGAAACGCTTCCAATTGGAACAAGCCGAGAAAGTACAGTGCAGTATAGCAATAAGGGACAAGTCCTTAACCAGACAGTCGGGCGGCCCTGTGAAACGGAAAAATGACAGCCCTGTCAAGCATGGGAAAGTGAATCGCAGATAACACAAGGTATTTTGAATCTTTCTGATATTCCCTTAGATGGACCATGTGTCTCTGTTTTAAACAAAGGCCTTAGCTTTATTCCTACAGCAGAGGATGGCTTAACCTCTGCTTTGACAGATTTAAAACAGTTTATTCGGAATATAAATTTAAAGGTTCTTTTTGGTTCAAATAATGCTATGATATCATATAATACTTGCAAAAGACATAGTACCTTTATACCAGTTAATTTGCCTGTGACAACTGCTCTCCATAATTTATGTGAAGCTGATTTGAGAAAGTTATATGGGACTACAATTAAGAAGAAGAGACAGTATAATTTGAACTATGATGAACATTGTGCCTTAAAGAAACTGCAATTTGACAACACTATTGTAATGAAACAAGCTGACAAGGGAGGTGCTATTGTTCTTATGGATTGTAATGCCTATAAGACATCTATGCTCAATTTTCTTCAAGATGAGAATGCTTTCAGAAGAATATCATATAATGATGCTAAGAAATGCATTAGTAATGTCAATATGAATATATATGAGCTACAAACTAATGGTGAGATAGATTTAGATTTGTTTCACTTTTTTACAGTACCCTGTCCACTTTTTTACAGTACCCTGTCCCACTATTCCCTTATTATATGGGTTACCAAAAATTCATAAATGTTTAGATAACCCACCCATGAGGCCCATTGTCTCTGGGGGTGGGTGGATAACTGAACCGATATCTGTTTATCTACAAAAGCGATTGTACCCCTTATTATTGGAGTGTCCTAATATCTTAAAGGACACAGGTGATTTTTAAGCAAACTTTCAATTTGGTATAACAGTCTACGTAACAAACTCGATTCAGGTTATTTATTTGTAACCTTAGATATAAATTATCTTTTTACTGTCATACCAAATGAGTATGGCATTGAGGCTATCAGACAGTTTCTGAGTAAGAAAATAGATATACCTACAGGTGATGTTCAAAATATATGTGCATTATTAGACTTAGTTCTGAGCAACAATGTATTTATGTTTGATCAACTTTTGTTTCTACAGCTAACCGGTGTTGCGATGGGAACACCGGTTGCTAATACATATGCTAACCTAGTCTTGTATCAATGGGAATTAGAGTTTATACATGATGGTGTAAAATTTTTGAACAGTAATATTTGCTTGTACCAGAGGTTTGTGGACGATTGCTTTATGGTTTGGAAGGGATCACGCTCTGATCTGCAAGATTTTATAGTATATTTAAACAGTAGTACGAGCTTCTTGGTTTATAAGGAGGTTATATCTGAACATGAAGCAATTTTCCTTGATGTTAAGGTATATAAAGAAGAGGGTACTTTACAAACTACTATTCACAAGAAGGATATGCATACTAGTAGATACTTACATATAATAGTATGCATGCACCCCATGTTTTTAAAGGAATTGTTAAAGCTCAATTTTCACGAGTCAGTAGATTAAATACAATCGACTCTGTATTTCATATACAGTTAGATGAAATGTTCAATGAGTTTGTTAAGAATGGCTATGACTTGGATATATTGGAAGAATTGAAGAGAATGGTAATACTTAATAGAGATACTACATATAAACCTTACCTTAGGACAGACACGTGTATGAATGATCATGTGATCATTACATCAGGATCTAACATTAGAAATATAGTTAGAACTAGATATGTTATGAACTTTAGTAGTAGAACAGGTTTGGTTAAATATATCATAGCCAAATACTGGCCTGTGTTGATGGCCTGTCCAGAGGTTAGGCGAATTTTAGGTGAAAAGCCTTACTACTCATATAGGATTATGAGAAGTATTAAAAGCTTATTATGTTATAAAGGTTTTAATTTTGGCTTAAAGCTGAATGCTTTCTCTGATCGTATTGGTACAAAAATGTATGAGCTGTTCCTGTTGTATAGACATTGCTGCTACTCCTAATTATGCATTTATTCATCCTGTTACTTTAAAAGAGTTTTACTTTAAATCAGTAGCATTCTGTAACAGTGTAAATGTGATGTATTTGGCTACTTGTAATGCCTGTTCAGCATTCTATGTGGGCAAGACCACATGTAAACTTAAAGACAGAATAATTGAGCATAAGTCAGAGGTTAGAAGGGAGGTTGAGAATAATGCTCTTTTCAAGCATATTAAAACACATGGGAATACGCATTGCTTTAAATTTAGATGCCTAGATTTAATTAAACCTCATAGTAGGGGTGGTGATATTAATAATGTTTTAGATATTAAGGAATATGAATGGATTTTAAGACTAGCAGTGGATTCTTCACCTGGATTAAATTCTACTGTCAGCCTAAAGCCTGTTTTAAGTAAAATTCAGTGTGTTAAGCTATTTTAATTATTTTAAATATTTTTGCATTTTGTATATATGTTATATTATATTGTGTTTGTCTGTCATGTGATTTTGGCTGCTATCATGTGACTGTTTTTTGCTCCTATTTAAAGCAAGCTGCTTTTGTTTTAATGATTGTTAGTATTGAAGTAGGGTTTCACCCGAAAGCTTTGCTGTGATATATTAAATTGTTTTCTGCCTATATATGTAGATGTCAATAACTACATGTGCATACATATCTATTCTGATATACCTACTACTGTCAAAATACATGTGGATATCCATACGTATATGTGCATATGTATCTCTATTTGTATATGTGTAGACATATATAGCTCTGTATATGTATGTATCTGGGTGTTTATTTGTATATCTATGTATATATACATAGCCATCTATGTATGTTGATATGTATATCTGTATGTCTAAATATATATATATATATATATATATATATATATATATATATATATATATATATATATATATATAAAGTATATGTACATATAGAATCACCATATGTCCTGAACATGGAGTGTAGCCTAACTCAGCCCCTGTAGACCCAACTTCGTAGTGCAAGGGATGTCAGTTATGTATAACAGGTATACTTATCGAGTATTGCTACTGTCATAGGGATTGTTTCTACAGACATGGTGTGTGTGGAAGGTCACAGCTGCTTATAACATGTGCACCATTGGCTACTGACAGACATCCTAAGGACATCATAGTACAGTACCACTGCAAGCATGCAACACTCCTGTGGACTACAGCAAAGATAACGGCCAATTTATGTGGATAGTCTGATACACTCTGGACATTCCAGAGGTATACACATAACCCTTTAGTGCAGACATGTGGACCAATCCTGACAATCTAATGTTAACAGCTATGTAGATGGGTATAACACGTAACTACTGGTATACATTTGCCCACATAGGTTATGCATTCACACATACCTATTTGTCCTGACACATAGTAGCCACTGGTAAGGGGGTGCAATGGCCACATACCACACATTAGATATTAACATACATCTGTACAGCATCCCACTGCTCTGTCTGACATACATGACTGTTATGGTGGCCTGGCAGCAGTACATCTGGCAAGTAACTGGACATTACATCTTACTGGGTAAGTACACTAAGCTGCTAGGCATGTAACATAGCACTGTGCAGGTTACAGGCAGACTAGCTCAATACTGGCCTGCATTTCCTACTGAGGAATGCACATGTACCCGTACATAGATAGCAGACTCTACAGACATGCCAAAGCACAGAGTAACATACACTTATGTGTACGTGCATCACCACAACCAATGTGAACACCGCCACAGGTACATATGGCATGCTAGCATATTATTACAGTATATGGACTAGATAGTATCATCACCAACCTCATATATGCCACACACTCACCCTACATATACTGGGCCACTACACAGTGTGGTCAGCTGCCTGTCTGTGGTAGGGATGTGTGTGTGTATGGCCCTACAAACATGTAAGCCAATAGGGTAACATACAGTGGAGCAGCATGTAACATCAGATAGAACAGGACCAAGAACAATGACATCTACCACAGTCTGTACACAGGCCAAGGTACATATTAACATTACACACACTGCTAACAATCACCATAAGTACACAGACCTCAGTACTGTACACACAACCACAGAATGTTCAGGTTATGTCATCAAATATAACCCCTACTATACATTACATGTGTAGCAGTCTGATATCTCACTGGCTTGTTATCAGATATGATGTCAGTAATTATGGTGTACAGTACATATGCACCCCTTACTGCATTAAATATGTACAAAGGTTGTTAGGGTTGTGGCTGGAGGCACGTGCACAGGGCCAGTATTGACATGTTGCTGTGATAACCTCATACATTTACAGTTGTAACAGGGTTTGTTGCACCATATGTTCTATGAAGGATATGAAGTCAGTAACTCTCACGGCTGTCACCATCTACAGATTGCAATCCTCACACTACCATCTGGAGTTCACAGATAGGTGCTCTGTGGGTAACACCTGAAACAAAAGGCACCACACACTAGCTAATCTGCAGATGGCCCTACAGATGGGTGCTTCATCATAAACATTGCACTGACATGGAAGGTATGTAAACATGTAGGACTGCCATAACCACACACACCCTGTTAAACCAACATTACTCCAAATGCAGTATAGCAGGACTTACAGTCTGTAGTCAGGTCAGGCACATACCCCTCCTGTGTGTTGGCCTGTTTCCACAGTGTATGTTGTTTGAGATAAACCCCAGTCCATCTGATATGCTGTTTGCCAAACAACAGATTGAGTTCCTGCTCACAGTGAATGAAAGGCCCAACACCAACATGATGTTCCTAGATACTGGTATTTGTTTCCATACAATTGGCTATGGGAATGTTACCACAGCTGTTCCACATGCAATCAGCTTGAGGAGGGCAGAAATTCATGCAGAGACCATCAGCTGATCTTGAGCATCACTTAAAATACACATGCTGCTGCCTAAGCAAAGCAAGTATAAGTCTCCACATCCACCAGAGAGGGAGTAAGAGAGGCAGACAGAGGCACAAAAAAGGCAGGGAGGGGTGGGAGAGTAAAACTTACGCATGTTTGTGTCACACACCTACCAGTACAGGGTATCAAACCCCTGACGTCTATGTAGTGCTATTACATGTCCATGCAGTTATTGGATGCACCACATAGGTTACATGTTGGGGAGCCCTCAGAATGTATATGTGATGGTTACATCTGCAACAGGGATATGGTAGCTATGTGGTAGGTGTAGTACACTTGCCTGCCTACATGAACAGGTGTCAGCATCAACACAGCCACACTCTCACAGGGATGCACACACTTTGCCACACTTGGCAGGGCCAGGAATACAACTCATCACTAGTGGGATTGCCACAACACAGTACTGTGCTGGTATCATATTCACCACAGGGGTCATAAGGAGGTTATATGCGCAAAGGGTATGTGGAGGTGTCTGACATCAGACACCATGCTTTAGTATGCCAATGGGGGTTGTAGTGAGTGTGAATGTGGTCATATTCATCATACACCACACACACAGACATGGGTGCCAGTACTCACATGCATGTGTGCACTGCTTCATGGGTGTGTTGTGGTTGATGGTGTCAAATGGCTATATAAGGCTAGGTGATGGGTATACCTTGGCATCAGGCCACATGACAATGGTCTGCATTGTGGTGCAGGGCTGTAGTGTTTGGAGTTGCCCACACAGGTGAGTATTGTATTCACCATCCAGTCACCTGGGTGACTATTGCATGTGGCCAACCCCTGTGCATTGCTTGCCATGTATGTGTTCCTTCGTCCATGATATGGACAGTGTCTGGGATGTGCACACCTCTCACATGCATGTACAGTGACATGTGGAACTGTACCTGGGGTGTCTGGCCTATGTTGTGTATACAGATCATTGTCATCAGATGTGCCAGTCCTGGCCTCATGTGGCGGGAGCTGTTCATGGACAGCAGGTTGGCCCTGCACCTACATTGATAGCATGATACCAGTATTTACTGGTGTCAGTGGCATCTCTCCATACAGGGCTTTGGTTTCAGGCATGTTATGTCCTTTGTGGGTCACATTTGATGGCACCACAGGTGTTGCAGGTGTCCAGTGGGGAACATGTGGGAGGTGCACTGTCAGCATGTACATGCCTATTGGACTGATGGACGGGGTGCCATCCCCCCTGTATCCCACTGCAATCACACCATGGTTACTATCAGTGGGCAATATGCAGGGTACTACCAACATAGCGGCTGTTCGGCTGTTGCCTAGGCAAGTGTGTGTACATGGGTTGACAGTGTACCCAGGGTAATGCAAGGGTTGCTAACATTGTTCAGCTGACATTGATGTCACATTTAGGGGTATGGATTTGCAACCCAGCCTCTTGGCTATTTCACATCTGTTATCCCTGTACAGTGGACATTGTGATATATATGTGGCCCACCATATAAGAAGTTTGCAAAACCCGCTCCACATTGAGTCCAGTTGTTACACACTCACAACCACTGCCACACAGGATACGAATGACAAACACAGGCACACACACACACACACACACACACACACACACACACACACACACACACACACACACATGCACCGGTCATGTCTGGGATTAGAACTCCTACCTAACTAGTATATTACACTATAGCACTACACCATTATAGGACACGCCATAGAGTTTACTGGAGTTTTCCTTCCTCAAAGGTGTATTTCACAGTGAATGACATCAGCAGGGATGCCAAAGTAGGGCATTTGAATTGTAGTGAGTGTGACTAGCCTAAAATGCATTGATCACTTCACAAAGATTGAAACACATACAAAACATCCACAACTGCCATGTGTGGGGATAGATCCCCTACCAGAAGTGTATATCACACTACAGCATGATGCTGTTATAGGACGCACCACAGGGATTACTGGAGTGCCCCTTCCCCAAAGGTATATTTCACCGTGAATTACATCAGCAGGATTGCCAAAGTAGGACATTTGAATTGAAGTGCATGTGACTAGCCTAAAATGAATTGCTCCCTACACAAACATAGAAACACACACACACACACACACACACACACACACACACACACACACACACACACACACACATGTGCGTGCGCACACACACACACACACACACACACACACACACACACACACACACACACACACACACACACACACACACACACACACACACACACACGCACACAAAATTGACAAGTCTGGGAGTAGAACTCTTACCTAACTATTCTATCACACTAAAGCAATACACAGTTATAGGACGCACTATGGAGATTACTGGACTACAACCTTCCTATAGGTGTATTTCTAGGTGGATGACATCAGCAGCCTTGCCAAAGCAGAGCATTCAAATTTTTGGGAGTGTGACCATCCTAAAAAGCATTGCGCTCTACACAGACACATACATACAAACACACACACACTTGCCAAGTCTGGGATTAGAACTTTTACCTGACTAATTAATCACACAGCAGTACGCAGTTATAGGATTCGCTATGGAGATTACTGGGCCATGACCTTCCCAGAGGTGTATTTCTAAGTGGATGACATCAGCAGCCTTGCCAAAGTAGAGCATTTGAATTGTAGGGAGTGTGACTACCCCAAAAAGCATTGCTGTCTACACAGAGTCAGACACACAGACACACTTGCCAAGTCTGGGATTAGAAGTCCTACCTAACTAATTTATCACACTACAGCAGTACACAGTTATATGATGCGTTAAGGAAATTACTGGGGTACAACCTTCCCAGAGGTGTATTTCTAGGTGGATGATATCAGCAGCCTTGCCAAAGTAGAGCATTTGAGTTTTAGGTAGTGTAACTACCCTAAAAAGCATTGCTCTTTACACAGAGACAGACACACACACACACACACACACACACACACACACACACACACACACACACACACACACACACACACACACTTGCCAAGTCTGGGATTAGAACTCCTATCTAACTAATTTATCACACTACAGCAGTATGCAATTACAGCATGCACTCTGGAGATTACTGTGCGACAACCTTCCAAGAGATGTATTTTTAGGTGGATGACATCAGCAGCCTTCCCAAAGTAGAGCATTTGAGTTGCAGGGAGTGTGACTAACCCTAAAATGCATTGCTCTCTACAAAGACAGAGACAGACACACACACACGCATACACACAGTTGCCATGTCTGGGATTGGAACTCCTACCTAACTAGTTTATCACACTACAGCAGTACGCAGTTATGGGACATGCCACAGAGATTACTGGGCTACAACTCTCTCAAAGGTGTATTTCACCGTGGATGACCTCAGCAGGCTTGTCATAGTGGGGCTATGGGGAGGGCAGTGTGTGTGCATGAGCCATAACCCATTCATCTAGAGGCAGACACACCACATGCAGGCACACACAGAGTCATATTTTGCAGGTAAGTGTATACAGCTGCTTGATGATTACTTCCTTGTACAGTCATGTTGCACAGCTAGCATGTGCACTACATAGTTTGTAATGCTGACAGATACCAGTGGCTAGTATTACAGTGAGTGACATCTGAACGTCATGTGGTTGTGTTTCTTTGGCTATGTGATGAGTGGGACCAGCCTGGATGGCTCCTTGTCACAGTCACCCTCTTCCACACATCTATATGTGTCTACCTTTGGCTTACTATAGTCCTTAGAGATATGTCTGTATTCTGTATTCCTATCTACTGTGCGTGCAAAGCATGTGTGGTGCATACTAAGGAGTTTCTGCACTAACATCTGTGATTACCAGATACGTCTGGGCCACTGGTGTTTACAGACATGGCCTTCATGTGTTTAAGTGTGTGAGCATGCCCAGTATGCCCGTCTGTATTGAATGTGTGGATCAAGTCCAGGTAGTTTGTACTGCAGTGCCAACCATTGTGTTGTACACCTACAGGTCGCAAACTGTTTCTGCAGGGTATCCGTCGATCATTTGGCATTCACTGTTACTACATTTCTACATAGGATGGGGGGCACACCTGACTATTTCTACATTTCCACACAGGATTGGGGGGCACACCTGACTGTTACTACATTTCTATGTAGGATGGGGGGGACACTTGACTTTCTACAGATGATTGGGGGGCACACCTGACTGTTACTACATTTCTTTGTAGGATGGGGGGCACACCTGACACTTGTACACATTTGCTATGACTGTACTGGTATGTCTGGTACTCCATTTCATTCTATATTCTTACCTATCATGCTGACTAGAGGCATACCAGTGTACTACAGAACTTAGCTTTGATTTACCTACATATTAGTTTCTGACTTCCTACCCTTCAGAGCTAACTTCCCACTGCCTGACCTGCTGTAGTCTGTCTGTATAGGCTTGAGGGGGAGGTTACCCCTAGGCATCCTTCAGAGGCCATTGCACGGCCTTTGTTTGTGTTTGTTTACACCTGTTCTGCTGGCTGTGACTGTTGTTGGGTATGTTAACCCCCCTGACTGGCATGTGTGAGTCACTTACCTTGTGGGTGTCCCAGTATTGAGGGCAGTGCTGCAGGGCTGCCTATGTCAGATGCACATAGTACACTCCCTACACATGGTTGAGCACAGGTGGTGTAATGTTTGGCATCTCTTTTACTGTATGTGAGAGTCAGAGAGAGGTGTTATTCCCTGGGTCCCTCCTGTGTCAGTGTATGTGCTATGCATTGCCAAGGTCAGGGCATACTGGGCACACCTCCTTCTGCCTACTGCGGCAGGCTCAGATTTTTCCTCCTCTGAATCACTCTGTTCCTGTGCAGGCCTTGGCAATGGTTGGGGCTGTGTGGCCCTGCCCCATGCTGTTCCTGCTGCAACTGTTTCCACAGGATCATATTGTGTAGCATGGCACATACAAGGATAATTTGGGTACATGTAGCTGGTGAGTACTGCAAGGCTCCACCGGATGTGCCCAGGCACCAGAACTGTATCTTGAGCATCCCAAACACACTCTCTACTATAATTCTGGTCTGTGCATGTGCCTCATTATGGAGTTCTTGTTCGGGTGTGTGTGCATTTCTGATAGGTGTCATCAGCCACAGCTTCAGTGCGTATCCAGCATCCCCCACTAGGTGACAGTGAGGGATGTCCCCATTGGAAAATCTGTGGTACAGCTGCATCAGATGTCAGATGTGGGAATTGTGATAGCTTCCAGGGCAGCCAGCACACACATTCATTATTATGCCCTGGACATTGCACACAACCTGGCAGTTAATGGAGGGGAAGCCCTTGCGGTTGGTGTAGACCCTACCCAGCTCACTGGGTGGTGCTTTGATGCATATGTGCGTGCAGTCGATAGCACCCACTAACTCAGGGTATTCTGCTATTTTGTGGAACAGTTGCATATTGCTGGTCAATGCCTCATAGGTGTTGGGGAAATATACATGCTCATCGACATGTGCTAACATGGCATCCAGGAACTGATGGAGTACCCTGGAAGCTGATGCCTGTGAGATCCCCATCATATCCCCAGTTGGCCTTTGGAAGGTACCTGTAGCTAGTATTCTTAGGCTTACACATACCTTGGTATCCACTGGGATGGGTTCCCCTCTGTTAGTTCTGTGTGTGAGGCATGTCTGGCACAGCTCAACAATTTTCTGTAGGAGGTCCCTGTCCACCCTATAGTGCTCCACTATCTCCAGCTCATGTAGCCCCTGGTAGGTTACCCTGGGTCTGTACACTCTTCTCCGTCTCCTCACTTTGGGTTGGTCGACAGCATTCACATCCTCACCACCCTCAGCCTCTTCCATAAGTTGTTGTATGATACCTATTGCAGCCCCTATCATTTTGGTGTTGTGAGTGTTAAAAGTTCCCCGCTTGTTTACATCGGTGGTGTAGAGTATGGGAAAAATCAGAGGGGAAGGTGTTTGCATAGCTTATAGTAGTGTTCTGGGCTGGGCTGGTCTGCTGCCTATGTAATTGGCTGATTCTGATACATTCCACCTGCCAGCTATGCTAGTTCTCCTAGATTACCTTCCTACTGCTGTTTTCCCTTTCCATTGCCTTCCTGTTTAAGCCTGGGGGTGTGCCGCGCAAACAGAGTTCTCAAATGTGCACAGTGCTGCTATTTCCTGGTTTAATTTTTTTCCTTTAAAACCCGGTATTCAGCACACACACCCGGTTAGACAATGTAAAGAGTGCTAGGCAGATTCAGACACACCCCCTAGCTTAGCTGTGCTAAGCTAGGAGCAAACCCGAGCCACAGGGCTCCAATCCACCTGCAGTATGCCTGACACCCTCCCATGATGCCAGCTAACTTCTAGGCTTGCACCAAGCTATTCCTACTCTTACTCTGTTGGGACCTGACTAGCATGCTGGGGAAAACTGGGATTCACTATCATTCCTCTCATTTGCATAGGATTGCCTGCTAATGCATAGTTACATGTTTCACACTGAGCCCCCCCCCCCCCGCCCCTTAGCAACCACTACTCACTGGCCATGTTGTCTTCTGCCTGCCATTTACTTACATGGCAGAATAGTGATTTTAGTTAGAATGCTTAATTTAGGTTTATTTTGTTATTTTCTCCCCATCCTGTTTGCACAATGCTATGCTTAAACAGCCGAGATCGGCTAAAATAAAATAAAAGTTGATTTTTTTTTTATTATTTTAGCTGTTTGCAATGCCAGTGGCCTTATACTTGGCCATTGTCATGTTTCCTAACTGATATGCAGCCTGCAGATTGCACTAGTCCTGCACGGCCGGTTGCAAGCTTCCTGGATCGCAATTTCACCTCATTTGCATGGATTTCTCCTGCAAATGGGGTGATTAGGGGCTTAGTCCATGCAGGACTAGTGCAGGAGCACTTGTGCATACCCCTGCAGGCTGTTTCTGGGTCGCACAGAAGACATATTGCCTGCTAGAGCTCCTGCACTGATCCTGCACACCGTGCAAGGCATAGAGAATTAGGGGAAAGTCTTAGTGACCACCTTCCAGCCTCTGCCTATAGAAATACCACCCAACAACCTAATACCCACCAACTTTAAACATCCCCAAACCTTTCAGGTTTCAATAAAGACATCTTAATCAAAATATTGAAAGTCTTTATGTGGTCTGCCCTAAAAATACTTCTATTCAAAAGGGCAATCAGTACTTTTAATACCAAATTCTTAAATACCCTAAATATCCATGGCCTACTCCGCAAAAAAAAAAGTGAAGATTAATTACTTACCTTGGTACACTACCCATACAAAAACTGAAATCTCTAACAGAGACAAATCTCAAAAAATGGCTTAAACTTAAAGCTCCCTATAACCTGCAACTTTGTAAGAAATTATGCAATCTGAGTAAAATACAAGTTAACCAAGATAAAAAAGTAGGACTACAACCATCTACAACTTCAACACAAATATTTTGGGCATCAGTACATTAGCCTATTAAATCCAGGGTCAAATAAGGAACCCAGACCTTCTCATAATAGCTGTCCACTAGAAATTGCTACCTTATTCAGTACCTAGTTCATAGAAAACATTGCCTCCCTAACTAAAAAAAAACTCTTCACTCCCATCCATTGCTTCTACCCCTTCCACGATAGCATCCAGATCTAGTGTTGCAGTGAGAAACCGGTTAGACAAAAAACAAAGTTCTCCATATACCATACACACTACAACATCCTTTATCAGCCCCCTGTTACCATCCACACAATAACCTAATTCACCTTTTATATCCATTGGTATCAACTTCCACTTAGTACCTTAAACTCAAACCTTGCTCCCCTGCAACTGACAACCTCCCACTTGAAAACTGAAAAATAGCTGCTGATACCATAGCATACCCAGTTTATATCCTTATCAGCAGATCAGTAGGTGAATCTTATGTATCCTCACTGTGGAACAAAATTCTGTATTATCTGTCTTAATAAAGATAGCATCTCTGATGAAGTCTCTAGCTTATGGCCAATTGCAATTTTATCACCTCTCTCAAAAACTTTTGAAAGATGTATTCATAAGCAACTCCCCCAGTATTTTCTACAAGAATGTCTTATAACATTCACCCAACATGGCTTTGACCCAACAGACACAGTACAACTACTGCCGTCTATCATTCACTGACTCTATAAACAAATACAGGACTCAGGCAGACTTTTTTCTTTCCTGTTACTGGAGCAATCTAGTGTGCTTGTACTGTTTTTTATCCTTTATATTTCAGAACATGTGATGGCTAATGACGAATCTGCTTTAATGTTTTCTTTATTGTGTTCTGCAAATTAAACTTTTCACAAAATTGAAGTAAAGGGAAATGTAATTCTACGAGTTTTTCACCTTTTTTTGCAGCTTTTACTTCGTTAATTTGCATATGGGTTTAAGGGTACTCTTCTCTTTTCATTCCATCTGCCTTTACTCTGAAGTAATAAATTATGAACTGACTGTCTTAGAAAGGATGAATACCTGTAACAGAGCTGTAAGGACTTTTATTTATTAAAATAAACACAAACATCCCAGTAAGCACTTAGCTTAACTGACTTTTTCAAACTGATCAAATGCATTTTGCAATTGATTAAACCTCCCTGCCAAAAAAGTATTCTTTCCCCTGATCTAGGGAAATACCACAGTACATACACCGAAATAGCTGTCCTGAGGGACAGTCATGCTGGCATCCCAGAAATGAAAGCATTTTTATGGCCTAACCTTGCATCTTGGATAGGAGGACAAACTGCCCTGTATCATTGTCCTGTGTGTATATGCCTCCGTGTATTTGCAGTGCTGCCCCCGTGAGGGGTTTTGAATTTATTTATCATGCTACACCTCAGAAAAGCATTTCCATCTGCCCCTGCCAACTCCAAGCCAGTGAGTGAATTTGTCACCTGGGCCACAGTCTTGGCTTTATTCCTGTTTACCACACAGACATATATTCTAATGTATTCTAATTAATTTTGTATCTTAATACATTTTCCAATTTTTTTACCAACATAGAATGAACAACTTACTCTCCCTAAATGTGCTGATATCTGAATTAATTAGCAGCAGTGGAGATGCACAGGTAGAATCATGAGAGAGTTAGATTTGGAAAGGGGATAGGACTGCCATAGCTTAAGCTTCTGTTCTTTGTGTCATTAATTCTATTTGCATGATTTTATGTCTTAACAGCCCTAGCACTTTTTCAGTGCAGTCTTTATCACCCTCTAATCTCTGGGCATTTATAATGGAGTCGTTTTTAAGACACTGTATCAAACTATAATATTTATCAGAATGTTCATGGTTTCCTTTTGAATCTACTGGGTTTTCAGTGTCTACTTGAAGCAGCATAAATACAGAACTGTCCAGCAAAATTATGGAATTAGTAAATTGAATGACTACTGAAGTCTCCACCCATCTTCTTTCTTACCCAACTCCAGTGAAACAGCTGTAGACAGTACCTTGTGGGCATCTATTCAGAATCTAAGGAATACTTGTGAAATACTGTGTCTTATTTAGCATACTTACAAAGGAAGAATAATTGCATTTCATGGAATTTAATAAGTTTAATTGAATTAAGAGGAATTAGTAATTGAAATGATTATTCTGTCCTTGTAAAGGAGCTTGTTATAAATACAACTTGATAAGAAACAAATGAGATGAGAGCAGAGATGAAGTCCCTAATAGCAATGTTACTAGCAAACGTGTACATTCAACAGATCAGAAGTCTAAAACTTTTATACAATCTCATAAAAATAAAAAATAGTGAGCCAAACAGCCAAATAAACTGAGAAAAGTAGAATGAAGTATCCAATAAAAGGAAAATAAAAGCAAAAAATGGAAAAAATGATTTACACATAAGAAAAAACAAAAAATCAAACAAAAAATTATTTTTAGATTTTTAAATTGTATTTTTTTTGTTTTTATTTTTTTTTTCTTTGCATTTTTTATTTTTATTTTTGATTTTTTTTGTGCTTATTTATTTTATTTAATTCACTTTCTCTTTAGAGTAAATGCTGATACAAGTAGCTTTCTGATTTACGTTTTTTTCTTGGATAGCTTTTGCTCATGTATGTTGATAGCTTTGTAAAAAGGCAGGTTAAGTGTTAGTTTTTTTTCCTTTTTCTGAATGTTTTCGTTCTCAGTACTGCCTGTTAGTCAACAGTGTTCACTTGGATGATTTTTTCACCTTTATATTGCAAAGTGTAAAATTCTTATAGCATACAGAATTATTTTACTGCTGTTTCTTGCCACTAAACAGAGAGAATTTTTTTTGTAGATAAACACTTAATTCATACTACCAGATTAGGAGCTCAGAAGTATTTTTTCAGTTTTTTTAAATCTGTGTTTCTTCATATCATGACACCCAAGCTGATACTGAGGCTTACATTACTGGCATGATGAATATTGAGTTCTAGACAAGTGCCTCTTACCAGATCCTAAGCCCCTTAGGCAAGCTAACACACTTACCAGGTCTCTCTTAATAGGGAACCCCATTGTAGGATATACTGATGCCCATCTAATCAGGCTTTACAAGGAGAAGATAGCTGTTAGTTCCTTATCTGGAGCCAGGATCTGCCAAATCATGCTGGACTCAAGTATGATTGCCACAGGTACCAGTATGATTCCATCACAGTCCTTGTAGGTGTAAATGACCTGAGATGTACCTCCCTGGACTGTATGAAGAGAGACATTATGTAGCTTTCAGTCTGTGTTTCAGGTTGGTATGAGCCTAGCACTGAGTAGCATATTATCATCACAGAGGATGAGGTCGCAATATAAGCAAAAACATTGATTTCAGAAACTGTCTGTCTTTCTGGTATCATTCTAAGGGTATACAATATTTGTCATCTTGGGAAGACATGGTCAACAGGCCATGTTGCCAAGGGTGGTCTGTACCTTTCCTCTCTAGGCTTTGGAATACTGGCTGGAAGTTTATCCACCTCCATAGCACCTTTTTTAGGCAATGCCAAATTGACAAACATACTGACATAGCCAAACCAACTCAACAGAATCTCAAAGTGTTACTGCTCAATGCCAGGAGCCTAAATAAAACATTATACTCCTTCCAGCCCTCCTCACACTGTAGAATATAAACATCTATGCAGTTACAGAGACATTGCTTAAAGCGGCAAACAGTACCCCGGCAGTGCAAGGTATCAGTGCCTTCTACACTTAGACCAGTAACAATACATATCAGCAACAAGCATACCTCTAGGGTGGTTAAACAGGGTGATGTGCTAGAGATCCTCTACCTGCAGATTACCATAAACTAAATCCTGTACCATATCCTAGCCAGCTATAGGTCACCCTCCATGTCCCAAGAAGCTCACAATGTATACTTGGACCTACTGGAAACACGTACCATCCAACCTAACATCCTGCTCATAGGAGAATTTAATTATCCCTGGGAATTCTACATGGCCTCAAATCTGCAGGCACAGAGATTCCTGGACTTTGTAAATGCAAACACTCTTGACCAAATAGTGAATACTCCCACTAAAAGCTCCAACATAATGAACCTCTTACACACAAATATGGGAGAATGCTGTGCCTCCTCCAGCCAATATCTCATCCTTCCTGGTAAGGTCTGACCATAAAGCTGTCCCCTTTGAAATTAAAATAAGTTCTGTAATCCCATTAAAACCAGTAATAGGAAGTGTTCCATGGCAAATTACCTGTTAAGTGATGGTTTGTCAAAATTCAGTGCTCCTCCAAACCCTGAAAACACATCAGCTTATGCTGAATTGCTTTCAGAAGCTCTGTACTGTCATGTAAGTGATTGTATGGACATATATATATATGCAATTAAAAAACATAAACTCAAAAATGCATTAGCTAAACATGTCCAACAACATGCTGACCATAGTTTTAAGTTCATTGTTATAGATCAAGTCAATGCTAAGTTAAGGGGTGGACCAGTTGAACTTAGATTAGAAGAACTTGAACTAACATGGCAGATTAGATTGAATGCCTATGTTTATCCAGGGCTTAATGATGGGTGTAGTATAAGTAGTCTACTCAAGCTTAAAAGTTTAGTTCATTAGAACATTTAATAAAATAGGTTACTTATATATTTTCTCAACTGGTTTCACTTATTAACTTGTTACAATGAAAGTTTATGTGTATGTTATATTGTGTAGTAGGTTGATTTTTAACTTGGCAGTGTATAATTTTGTTAAGGAATTAGTTTACTGAATTTTACTACGCGATGGCATAATTTTAAATATGGGCGTTCCTATTTGTTTTTTTAAATTCCAATTGATTGGATAATTGTGAGTCTTTACTTGTATTTAAGATGACTGTTGCAATTTGTACATTGTCTGATGAAGTCTGTGTAATCCATAAACGAAAAGCGCTTAACGTATACTTTGTTTGTGCCTCCTTGCTTTGCTGCTTAGAGTTGTGTTTTAAAAGTTCTGTAATCCCATTAAAACCAGTAATAGGAAGTGTTCCATGGCAAATTACCTGTTAAGTGATGGTTTGTCAAAATTCAGTGCTCCTCCAAACCCTGAAAACACATCAGCTTATGCTGAATTGCTTTCAGAAGCTCTGTACTGTCATGTAAGTGATTGTATGGAGGCTGCTTTACCTGCCAGAAGTAAGCCCAGAACTGACTTCGGAAACAAATTGCCCTGATGGCATCAAAAACTAAACAAGATAAACAACAAAAGGAAAAAAAATTATGGCAAAAATCAGGAAGGGTGATTCCCATAAAGATAAAACCTCCAACTCTGAGGTTAATATATCTGCCCAGATGAAAGGTAACTATAAGGCCTTCTACAGCTATGTCAGAAATATCATTGACAGTGCACAGCAGTTTGCTGAACTGCTGGTTAATTGTGCCACATTCACTGAGCCGGGTGACGTAGCAAACCTGTTAGCAGACAAATGCAGTTCCAATTCCCCCCCCCCAACTCCCAAACATCCCCACCAATAGCACCCTCAAACATAACCTCTCCAATGTTAAATAAGAGAGCATGTACTGGCTACTCTCAGTAAAGCCAAGAATACACCCGCATTAGACCCTGATAACATCCCAGGATGCCCTTGAATAGTACAAAATATGACTTTTCATGTCCCCTTGAATCATTATTTAACTATAGTCTTAAAACAGGCTTTGTGCCACATGAATGGAGGACTGCAATGGTCATACCCCTTGATAAGTGATGACCTTCAACAGATCCTGGAAAATATAGACCTGTTAGTCTGACTAAAATTATTTGTAAAACCATTGAAAGAATTATATTGGAAATTAAGACCTCTGGGCACTGGATCCATCCCAGTTTGGCTTTGTCAAAGGAAGGTCATGCTTACTGAATCTGGTGGATGACTTTGAAAAGGTCACTAAAGCAATGGATGAGGGGAGAATGGTGCATACTGCCAACTTAGATGTAGCTGTGGCATTTTGTACAATACCCCACTTGGGCATTGTCAACAAACTTACAGAACTAGGTATGAAATACTTTATAATATGCTGGATAGGTAGCTGGCTCACTGATAGGACTCAGAAGGCTAGAATCAGTAAGGCCACCTCCACAAAGAGAATGGTCACCAACAGAGTCCCACAGGGCTCTGTGCTATGCCAACTCCTCTTTGCCATCTACTTCTCCAATGTTAGAAGCCCCTGGCTAACCAAGTTTTAGATGATTTCAAAGTGGGAGTAGTCAGTGAATCCCCCAAAGATGAGAACACCCTTAAGGAAGGTCTAGCACAGAAAAATGATTGGTGCCAAATCCATGGCTTAAAACTCAATACCAAGAAATGCATTTCAATACCAAGAAATGTATTACAGTACCTTTAGGGAAGTCTGCCACCCCAGCTAACTATGTCCTCAATAAAACCCCCTTAAAATTTGATTCACTATTGGGGATTCCAAGATGGAAGGCATCCAGTAAACAAGCTCTCCATGAAGCTCTTAACAAAAAAATAATTTAACCTCATCAAAAGCCAATATTCAACAAGAAAAGGCAACTAATCTCAAGATAAATGAAACCTACAATTGTATCTGTTTAAAAATATTTTTCTCAACATCAACTGATGTAAATCACTTAAATCAAATACTGGACAGCTCTGAGACTCCTGACCGTGTGTAAAAGCAGGCCACAAAGTTATTACACAAGAGTTGGATAAGGGAAATAGAAACCGGGAAACAAAACAACCGAATATGTCTATGCAATCAGAAATGGTTACAATGGATATGCAGACCACAAAGACAGAAATATTAGCAATAGTCTCCCCTGAAAAGGAAATGCTATCCAAGAGGCAGAGAACATCCAAACAACAACAGGAATCAGTTAAACAAATCCAAAACCAAAGCCCAAAACCAACATCAAAATGGAGGACCTTAAGCAAGCTCTCTTGCCACTCCAGACAGCAGTACAAAAATTCTCTAAACAGCTAACATGTTTTGGTAAATCTATCAACCAAATAGAGTGGATGGACAAGGTTGAAGCAAATACGCTTGAAAATGAATTCCAGATTGGGAAGCTTAAAGAGGAGCTTTGCGCCAAAAACACCACAATTTCAGAGATCCAACAAAAACTCATAGACTTAGAAGCTAGAAGTCAACACAATAACATTTTTCTCAGGGAAGTTCATGAAAAATATGATAATGCTCAACTCATGACAGTAACTAAACATATATTTGCAAAACTACTTCAAACAGATGAAAATACTAATGAAATCATAATCGAGAGAGCACACAGAGCTTTACACAAAAACCAGGAATCTGATGTCCCAAGGCAGATATACGTTAAACTCCTAAACTATCAAGACACACAGAAAATACTATTAGCAACCAAACAAAAGCAACTGATATGGAATGGGTATAAAAATCACTGTAGCATAAGACCTTTCTTTAGAAATTAAACAGAAATGGCAAAGTCTTTCACCCTATTGTACTGAGCTCATCAAACGGAGAATAAAATTCCAGAAGTGCTAACCAAACACTCTTATCTTCTACAATAATGACACCAGAAGCTCTATAAACTCACCCAAATGACGCAAACACAGCATACATTAAATTATTTGGTAAAGCTCCAGAATCCTGAAGTCCCTTTAGCATCATAATAAAATCATCTACACCAGATGGACTCCATTACTATTTCCTTGTACACCCGTTGAGCAAGATAACCTAAATCTTAGAACTTTATTCCCTGAGAAACCGGACATACACTCAGTAATGTAATCTAGATACTCAGGAACTGTAGCTTCAGATACTGTTCTCCGTAGGAGCAATGAAAGGTGGCAACTTCCTGGATCACCTTCAAATGCTTCCCTTTCATGCAACACCATCCCAGTGAAGCAGCAAGATTCGAACGAAGGAACTTCTGGGCAGTAGTATCCTTATTTTCGCATAAGACAAAAGCTGAAGAAAATAACGTTGGAAAAGTGACAGCCTTTTCTGTTTCCTTTCGTCTTAATCCACTGATTTTTGTTCTGAAAATGTTTGTACTCTGAGCCCAGACCATTACTGAAGCGCATATGCATTCAATATAGCTATGTGACTGTAAGGTCAAATCATTGTGCACTGCCAGGGGGGAAAAAAAAAAACTATTATACCATGATCCCCCCCAAAACGTGCACGCTGATTGGCCAGCGTGCCCGTTGTAAATCGAGTTATACTAATGGAAAAAGGTCCGGTCGCCCGGACTTTTTTCCATTAGTATAACTTCGATTTTGAACACTGTCAGCTATGTTAAATGGGTTTAACATAGCGAGACAGCTTTAAAATATGCAACTGAGATCACCGCTGTTTTTTTTAAAGCTGTCTCGCTATGTTAAACCCATTTAACATAGCGAGACAGTGTTTAAAACAATGGAGAAAGCAAGATCTCCGTTGCTTTTAGTGTTTGCTATGTTAAATGAGTTTAACATAGCGAGACAGTTTAAAATAAGCAACGGAGATGTCCGTTGCTTATTTTAAAACTGTCTCGCTATGTTAAACTCATTTAACATAGCGAAACAAAAAAGCAACAGAGATCTTGCTTTCTCCGTTGCTTGCTCACACTCTGATGTACTGCGGCACGCAGTACATCAGAACTGCCGGATGCCAGACATCTGCGGAAGGGCAGTAAACAGGCATTATACTATGCCATTATTTAAGAAAATAATAGTTTCTTTTCTTAAATAATGTCATGTATAATAGCAATAACCACTTCTGGGTGTGGGTAATGCTAAATTTACCCATGGTTGGCTTTGTTTGGTCCTCGGGCCGCCTCGGGACCAAACCACGCCAACCGTGGGTAAATTTAGCATTACCCACACCCAGAAGTGGGTTATTGCTATAATAATTTACTTGACAAACCAGAAGTAAGCTAAGATTCCCACACTCTACGTGAATGTAAGAGGTGATATACTTGTTTATTCAGCTTGCTCATCACAAGCATTTATACAGAACTCTTGTTGCTAAGTTTATTTTTATCTTACCTAAGACCAATTATTAACACTTTGTTGGCATCTGTTTTTCGAAAATGGTTAGCCAGGTCAGATATAAGGAAGAAATAATAAGTGAGACATTGACAATCAAACATTTATTTTTAGATCACAGTTTATAGTACTTGTGATATGTTATTACATTGTATTTTCATACTGAATGTCATCTTCTAAGCAATACAGTTCATATAGAAGATAGGTTTAGAAGTTCTGAGATATATGACAAGAAATGAAGATATACTGTTACTCTGGTCTAAATTTCTCAATACCTGAATGTATTCAATTGAACAAAATGAGTGAGGGAAGGAACAGACAATTTTTATTTTTGCTATCCAATCTTTATGTTTATAATACAAGGATCTAGATGTATATTCTTGCTACTGTCATTGTTGAGTAAATATGATGGGGGTGAGGTGAATGCTTTAAAATAACAAATGAACATTTGTAGCTAGACTATTGACTATTGCAAGTATCTTACATGACCTGGAGAAGTTGCTCAAATATTGAAGCTTAACTCTTTATCAGCCCTAAGTATCTGTCTATCAAAGCTTTGTTTGTCTTTTAATTATATCTTAACTATTCTATGAAATGGTGAATTATATGTAATGAGAAGAACTTAAAGTTCAAGAATGTCATATGTAACTTGATACACTCAGCTGCTCCTGATATGCTTGTATTTGGATACAATAGACACTTTTAAGATGTTTCTAAATTCCCTGGAAATTATACTGCTGTCAGTATGATTTAAATTATGATTGACAATATGCCTTTATAAGCACCTACTATCAAACCTTAACCTAAGGGAGAGAACTAAGCTAATTAAACTTAAAGCTTAAAACTATTAGACTTCAATGTTAGATGGACTATTAAATCCAAGCTATCACATATCTTGACACTTACTCTCCCTTCTAGTAGCACCAGATACTTAAGCTTGGATATTATCAGCAGTTAAACTCTAATTACTGCAGCTATTAATTTTAAGATTCAGTGAGAGAAAAACATACTCGGTTTTATTTAGGCAACATGTTCGTTTAGGAGGATTGTGGATTATAAGTAGGGTATAGGATGATGTGTCTTAGATTAGACACACTGATGTATTATAGTTTTAGACAGGTTAGGGAGTTTGATCGGTTAAACTTAAACTTCATAGACTGCACTCCAATACTACAAAACTGAATCTCACTACTAATTTATCCTATAGCCTTTTACTTCCAGACCCTTCTAGAAATGGGAGTTAAGTGGGTAGGCACAGGTTTAGCTCAGGAAGGGTTAGATGCTGTTAAGTTAGATTATAATTTTGAAAATAATGGAAGGGGGAAAATCTGGGACCTTAAATATCAAAATTCTTTCACAACAAGAAATGAAATGGTAGTCAAGATTGCAACAATATGCTGGCTATATTTATGGCAACAGATCAACAATGGTTATCTAATAAGAAAGGTTAGTATACACACATTTTATAAGTATAATAACCAGAATAGAATGCAGGTCTCAGCTATAGGTTCTGTGGCAAAAAGATTAGTGTCTAGATCACATCAAAATAAGCCAAATGTGGACAATTCATTTGTGGAATGTGAGGGGGCTGCAAGATAAAAAGAGAAAACTATTGATGCATTTAATATTTTGGTAAAAGGCTAATATCTCTTTCTTACAAGAAACTCATATGCTGGAGGACGATTGGAAGGGAGACACAAATAGTAAGTGGATTAAAGTCATCATTGCCTCTGGAGACAGTTCAAATTCCAAGGAGTTGCTATCATAGTCAAAAAATCATTCCAAGATTCTATAACTGACTTTAAGTTTGATATAAATGGCAGATGGTGTTACTTTAAAACATTGAATCCCAACCTATCGAAGCCAGTTTTATTCCTTAACATATATGGCCCATGCTCAAAACAACAAATCTTTATCTCTAAAATCCACAACCTACTATGCAAATTTACAGATCATTATTTCATAATGGGGGGTGGGGACTGGAACACAATGATAAATCCTCACACTGATCACTCAAATAAATCAAACAAGCACAATCACGAATCATCACTTGCTTTAGCTTGCCTAATTTCAGACTTCCTCTTCCTTGACCCTGTCTTCTTTGGAGAAGACTCACAGAAAGACAATTATTATACGTACTACTCTAAATTCCATAACTCTTGGGCTCTTTAGACTTTTTCTTAATCTCTGAAGAATTTGCAAGAGGGAAGCTAAGAGATTCTAGTGAACCTAGATATCTATCGGATTCAATAATTATGATAGATATTAATTGGACAGACACATTGGCGATATCCAGACATCGCAGATGCAATTGGTCCCTAAATAATAACATTCTTCTTAAATCTGAGGTCATTAAAAATATTTCTGATATTTGAGTAGAGTTAGATAGTAACCTTAACAATACTGATATCCCCCTTGTTATACAATTGGTGGCATGTAAAGCAACAATCAGAGGATTCCTGATTCAAAAAACATCCTACTTCCAGAAAGTGGGGAAACAAAAGGAAAACCACCTAATCAAGGAACTTAAAGACCTGGAAAGGAAATTACAAATAACCCAAGACCCTGACTTGGAAAAACAAGTAAGGAAAATACAAAAAGAATTGTTCAATTGACACCAACAAAATTACTCAATACAAGAATTAAAATATATAGCCAAATATTATGGAGGTGCACAAGTCCCATCCAGAACGCTTGCACGAATAATAGATAAGCAAGAAGCTTCTAGAGTAACTCTTCTACAGTATCAGGATAGAATATTCAAAACAGATGAACAAGGTATAGAAATATTTAAGTAAATCTTTATGGAAATCTGTAATATGAACACCCAACAAACCTCTAAGTATGAAGCTAATAACGTTTTAAAAAATCTTGAATTTCCCAAGATTACAACTACCCAAGCAAATCTCTTATCAGCCCCATTTAAACAACAAGAAATAATTGATGTAATCAAAAACTTAAAGTCAGGCAAAGCACCAGATCCTGATGGATATACATCAGAATTTTATAAGACATTTAATCTGAGGATCTCCTCTATACTTTTAAAGGTATTTATTTACATTAGAACAAATGGAATAAATGATCCCCACTTAAATAGCTCCAAAACAATACTGATTCCAAAAAGAAAAATTGACAGAGCCAATCCCCACAACTATAGACTGATTGCTCTGATGAATGCAGACATCAAAATACTAACCTCCCTTCTTGCAGAAAGACTAAAGATCATGCCATCTGTTATCTCAGATTACTATTTCTATATAATTGTGCTGTTACTGGTGGATAGAATCACATTAAGAGACCCAGGACAGAGTGCTGCTCGCTATATTTTTATCTGTGACTGCATAACTGTCTGATGCGGTTTCTTCTAACAGGTGTTTTTCCAATTGTCTCAGTATCTGCATATACTAGTAGTTAACACTAGCTATTTGCTCAGTTTGTTTTTTGTAATCTTTATAATATATCTTTACCATCTCAAAAGTGCTTACTCCTCTCTGTACTTTCTTTTCTAGACCTAACACCACTCTTAAGTATTCAACTGCGGCACCACCTTTACCATTCTTATAAAAAAAGCTCAGTCTGGGTCTGAACTGTCTGCAAACAGCTAAAGTTAACTTTGAGTTTGTGTCTACCTGTTTGAACCAATATTAATTTTCCCCTGGAGAGCACTGTACTTTGGCTTGTAAGCAGCCACCCCCACCCCCCACACACTCATCTTCCACTTTCTCACTTATTCCCTTCTCTTAGCAAATAGTATCCATAACTGATCAATACTGAGTGTTTGTTAATTTAAACTGAGACCACAGTAGCCTACTGATACAAAGTTATCCTGTTTTTCCACCTGAGAAATGGTTAAGAAATGACTTACAGTTTCAGAGCAGTCCTTGGTCAATTCTGATGTTTCTTAAACAGAAACTTGTCTTTGCTTTGGCTCATTAGCAGCAGTACAAAAGAACTGCCTGCTCACACCCTTGTTCTCCCCCTCCCCTTCCCTGTTTATTACCTTAAGCCAGTCCCAAAGTTAATAAATATTACCTGTGGCAGGCACCATTTTTAAAACTACAACCACCCTTTGTCACTATCATATGTTCATTTATCAGTTTACTCTGTTACCTGATTGTTTCCAGCCCCCTCATAAGAGCAACTAACAGGGTCTCTACCCGCTTCGCTCCCCACCCTGCCCCCTATTCCCTCCCGGCCCCTGTGGCCCTACCTTTATTGCATTCACAAACCCCTCCCATCTTTCCAATAGCCAGCCACAGCGCTAACCCAACACTACCTCCTCCATTTTCCCACTATTATAACACCTCCTCAACTAACATGTACAAGCATACCTTACCTATGCTCACTGCATGCACTCTCCTTGCATGTCTTACATCCTACCAAAGCTCCATCATTCCCCCACTCAACCACTACCACTGTACTACTACTACTCACACCACCACTCATGTCTCACCCTCACTCAGCTCCCCTCTCACCAACTCAAGAACCATCCCTATGCACCTCCCCGCATATTCTATCAACTATATTACTCAAACATAAAGCATCCCTACAACTTAACATAGTAACCCTCCCACCATACCTATTACCAGCAGAGCACAATCATAAAGTTTCCCTAATAACAAACACATTCAAAAATTGAGAAAACTAATAACCTCATGCATATCAGAACTAGCCCTAAGTAGAGACATCCACCCCAACCCTAGCCCTACCATCTCCAACCCCAATCCTCATAATCAGACTAGAAACCACAACTTCTCCCATATCACAGCCAATAGAAAGCCAAGTGACTTCCTTCTACTAAGCCTGAATATTAGAAGTATATCCAGCAAAGTCCATGAACTCCATGCCACCATAGACTTGTACTCCCCAGATATAGTCATCCTGACAGAAACCTGGCTAAAACTTCACATTACCAGTGAGCAAATGCTCCATACCGGTTACAGCATACTAAGAGTAGACCGGCTAAACAAGAAAGGAGGCGGTGTACCTATAATATTTAAACAGCATCTAAACATCCAGATCTTAAAATCATCAGCTCCACAAATAGGCAATGAAGAAATAATATATACCAACCTCAAAATAAACCAAAACAAAACCATCAACATAATTGGATGCTACTTCCCACCTGGCCAAAACATCCCTCCACTAGAAAACCTCCTCAGCTGGTCTACCCACCATCTCCCCCAAGAAACTATCATTTTAGGTGATTTCAGTATTGACTGGTAGTCCTGTTCTGGCAACAATCCAACCCATCATATAAACCTTCATGGCTTCACCCAACTAGTCCAGTCGCCAACCAAGATAAATAAAAACTCCAGCAAGCACACTACCCTGGATTGGATACTAGTCAGTAAGAGACCCCAATCATATATAACAGGCTGCTTATCAGATAGTCTCAGTGATCACTCCCCAACATTCCTACTCATAAAATACCTATACCAAGCTAAACCTCTCATCTACCATCAAATACGTAAAAAACTAAACTTTAACCCACTCACATTCATCTCATCCCTCAAAGAATGTAACTGGCATCCCCTAAAGTACTTTAGTCTTGATGACGTAGTTGAATTTTTTTAATACTACCTTCATGAGCATCCTTAATTACCATGCCCCCATAAGACTTTCCAGAACGAAAGCACAACCCTCTCCATGGCTACAGAAAACCATTAAGTCAGAAATAAAAAACAGGGATAAAGCCTGGGAGCACTGGTGCAAAACCAAAACCCCCTCAACTAGACAGAAATTTCTAGAACTACGCAATAGAGTTAAAAAACTAATAAAACAGGACAAATTCCAATACCAGTCTGCCCTAGACTCCTCCCAACACAACTCCAAACAGTTCTGGTCCTCCATAAACTCCATCCTCCACCCCGGTAAAGTCAGTACCCCTCCTCCTAACATCCCTCACTCCTCCACAAATATTGCTACCTCATTCAACACACACTTCACACAAACCATACTGTCACTAGCTAAACAACACAACCCCTTGCCCTCCAACCGACACCTTCAAATAGTAATCTCCCCACTGCCTACTCTTTTTCTCCTGTACCTACCTCCAACATAAAAACAACTCTTAACTAAACTTAAGCCCACCAAATTAGCAGCAGACAACCTCCCAAGTGAATACCTACAAATCACAGCTGATTATCTGGCCTAGCCAGTATCCATCTTGATTAACCGATCTCTGTCAGAAAGTTATGTTCCCACACTGTGGAAAGTATCACATATAATTCCCCTCCACATAGGCGGCCCCTCCACAGAACTAAGCAATTACTGCCCCATAGCTATTCTCTCTGCACTCTCCAAAATACTAGAGAGATGCATACATTCTCAGGTCTCAGACTTCCTCCTTACTAACAACCTCCTTTTCAATACTCAGCATGGCTTCTGACCAAACCATAGCACCACCACTGCCTTACTCTCCTTTACTAACACTATCCTTCAGCATAAAAACAATGGCTATCTCTATTCTGCTACTTTCATAGGTTCATAGGTAGATACTAGGCTATCTGCCCTAGGGCATTTATAAGCCTAGCCAGAGTGTATTTGGCTTCTGCCTCCCTATTAGATTAGCCTACTGTGCCTCTGTAAAGTAGGTCACAGAAGGTACCCTTTTAAGATTAGTTTACTGTGCCTCTGTCTAGCAGGGACACAGGAGAGATCCCAGGGGTGAATTTGCGATTTCCCATCCACGCGTCCAAATTTCGCTTGAAGAGGGTCAGCGAGGGGCTATGTCTAACATGAATTGGGATTCTATTCCAGAATGAGAGGAGCCTCTGGGAAATGAATCTGTCCCTCCAGCATGTCCTATTTATTTTTGTGCTGAGGTTTAGGTCCCTGGAGCATGTAGCTCTAAGGGACTTGGATTTTTTGAAGTGGAGCATGTCCATTAATTCTAGGTTTGACATGGCTTTGTACATCAGGCATAGATCACCTCTGAGTAGGTGGTAAGCAACTGAGTAGAGCTGGAGTTTCTTTAGTCGAGCTGCATAGGACATCTGTTTGTAGCCCATGATCCTCTTGGTGAGGTACTTTTGGGGTCTCTCCAGTTGCTGCAGGTGTCGGGTAAGGTACATACCAAAAGGGGCATTGTATTCAATTATGGGCCTGATGAGTGATGAGTAGAGGGGCACAATGACCTCTCTTGATCTAGATGCTAACCCTTTTGTGATAAGGTGGGCTATATAGAAGGTCTTTCTAACCACTTTGGCAACGTGATTATCAAAGGAGAGATTACTATCTACGTTGGTCCCCAAATCTCTAATTACTTCTTCCGTACTTAATGGATTACCACCTATGTGGTAATTTGTGGGCACCTTGTTTTTTCCAAAGGGGATGACTATGCACTTTTTAGCATTTAGCTTGAGGCCATGGTTCTGGCACCAAGCATCCGTCTCTGTGAGACCCTTTTGGAGGATGCTTGTGTCAGCTGGAGATTCGATTATGGCCCCCAGTTTGCAGTCATCTTTGTCAGCCATAATACCCCCGTGTTAGCCTGACCCTCAGAGAAGTATATACCGAACAAGAGAGGTCCCAGAACTGAGCCCTGTGGGATGCCACTTGTAACTGGTTTGGATTCGGACATGGCACCTGTGATTCTGACCATGTGGGTTCTATCTCTGAGCCAGTTTGCAACCTATCTTGTGATATAGGGGTTGATATTTAAGCTGGTAAGCTTATTTATGATGCCTGAGTGGGGTATTGTGTCAAAGGCTTTTGCGAGGTCCAGGTAGGCTGTGTGGACTACCTTGCCCTCATCTATGGCTTTGGTAACTGTTTCAAAGAAATCAACTAGGTTTAAGAGGCAAGATCTGCCCTTAACAAAGCCAAATTGGGTAGGGTTCAGTGTCAGGAGGCTCTCAATGTCTTTGTTTATGAGTTCCATGATAATACGCTCCATAGCTTTACAGACCAGACTAGTCAGGCTTATGGGGCAATAGTTTCCAGGGTCTGTTGTGGCACCACCTTTGTGGAGTGGGACCACTGTAGCTGTACGCCATTCTTTGGGTACATATCCTGTAGTAAGGCTAAGTTTGAACAGTGACTTAATGTGAGGGTTCAGTTCTTCTTGGAGCTCGTGTAAGACACAGCCTGGGACACCATCCGGTCCCATAGATGCTGTGTTTTTTGCTTTGGAGAGGGCAGCTTTCACCTGTGCATCTGTGATGTCAGGGAGGTTACATTCAGTTGGGATAGGCATTTGCTCCTTTGGGGGGGAATGGGGGGAGAAGTTTGCACTGAATCTGTCTGCCAGGATGTTGGCTATGTCTATAGGTTCGGTATATTTTGTACTGTTATGCAACAATTCAGAGCATATCTGGGAGTTTCCGCCCATGTTTCTGACATAACTAAAGAAGGCCTTGTGATTATCTTTAGTGTCTAGGGCAATTTTTCTTTCGAAACTGGCCTTTGATGATTTTATGAGGGATCGAAGTTTCTTGCTAATACTGATCAGAGATGCCTTCCCTTTTTGGGATTTTGCTCTGTCATGTAGTAGCTTCCTCCTTCTGTTGTATAGCTTATTTATGGCCGGGGTCCACCAGACTGGTCTCCTGTTTTTGGAGGAGAGAGTCTTGCTTTTATTTGGGATAGCACAATCCATGCATTCCTGCAGGTGCTCATAGAATGCATTTGTGAAGGATTCTGCAGATTGGGCTGTATTATCCTCTGGCCCAGGGGCTTTGAAGGATTCCACCTCAGTCTTGAGAAGTGCAAAGCTGGCTTTGGAGAAATTCTTTACAGTGATTTCCTTGGCTGGGGGTGGGGACGGGATATGGATGTCCAGGGACATTTGTTTATGGTCTGATCTTGCCAATGAGGGGTTTACCTCTGGTGTGGAACATAGAGTCCCCATGTTGGTGATGACCAGGTCCAATATGTTGTTCCCTCTTGTGGGAGTGGTGACCAGTTGTTCCATTGTGTTAGAGTTTACAAATTCAAGGAACCGTTGGGCGAGGGTGTTTGGGCTTGAGTAGTTTTCCCAGTCAATGTTTGGGTAGTTGAAGTCACCCAATAACATAGTGTTTGGAGAGACCTTCATATTCTCCAGTGTTCTCAGGAATGCCAAGTGGGGTTTCTGTAATAGGGAGGGTGTTCTGTAGCAGGCTACAAACTGAAAGGCAGTTTTGCCCGCTGTTAGTTGCACATGGATGATTTCCGATGCTTCGTGCAGTGCCACTAACCTGGAGGTGTAGGTATCTTTGATGAATATAGATACTCCCCTTCCTTTTGTGCTTCGGTCTGAGTTTTGGGGCTGAAACGCATGGTATGAGTTATAACCTGGTATTGCTGGGGTGCTCTCAGGAGCCTTGAACCAGGTTTCTGTTACTGCACAGACATCAATTTTCTCCATACTGAGGAGAGTCTCGAGTGTGTGCATCTTGAGGCTTAGACTTCTGGCATTGAGTAGCATTACCTTTAGTTTTTTTATCTTTGGGTTGTCTATGGAGGTGGGTTTGTCCTTTGAGCCTTGCCTAAAAAAGGCACTATGGGGGTGGCAAGAGCCTTGGCCAGTATACGAAAGCCTAAGGGTGACAGATGCAAGCCATCCCTAGCAAAGCAATGTGGCTTGTCGAGCATGTCATCCCAGGCTGACAGACACTGGATCCCCTTTGAATGACACCAATACTTTAGCCAATTGTTGAAACTGATCATTTTGTCTTTATACTGTGGCATCATTCTTGGTGAGGGCAAGATGCTACTCAAGGTCAGGGACATACCAGCCTTGGCTACATGGTCAGAGAGCTCCTCTATGTCTCTTTTCATGTAGTCCAGGGAGGTACGTCTCAGGTCATTCACACCAGCATGGACAATGACGGAGTCATACTTGTACTTGCTTTGGAGTGACCTGAGTGCTTGCATTATGTGGCGGATCCTGGCACCCGACAGGCAGCTTACAGTGACCTTCTCCTTGTTCAGTCTGGTGAGTGGGACGTCAGTGTGCTGGACAATAGAGTCCCCTATAACAAGTGTATTTGGTGTGTTGTTTGGCCTTATGGGCTGTGACTGTGAGGCACCCTGATTTTGTGAGATATGTGATTTGTGGGTATTGTTGAGGGGTGGCTGTTGCCTGGATATCTGCTTAGGAGGTCTTTGCTGTTGAGGCAGACTTTTATTTAGAGCCTCCAAGTATGTTTTTGTGTGTTTATGTGTTGGGTATGCAGATGCAATAGGTCTGTGTGAGTCTGGATTTGTGGTGTGGGTGGTTACCTTTTCCTCCTGACTGACTGTGCCAGTCTTGGGTTGAGAGAGCTCTGCCTCCAGTTTGGCTGTGTAACTGCATCTCTCACATGTATTAGAGTTTGTTGGAAGGAGGAAAGGGTTGTCTGTGTACATAAGGCAATTGTAACATTGCCTCAAAATTCGCAGATTTACCAGCTGGACTGGAGAGTAACCTTGAAACTGACCCTTGGGTATACCAGATTAGTATAGGGAACTGTTTTTTTTTTTACTGATCAGATTAGGGAAGGGAACTGATTATTCACTTGATCAGGAAGGACCAATCAGGAGTCTAATACTTATGAGAAGTCAAGGAGGGTGTAGGCTCTAGATGTGTCCCAAGTACTGTTACTGTTTCAGATATAAACTTTAGCAAGCCGGAAAATGCCAAAAAGTAGGCAGCAAAGCAGTAAAACTTAACAAAAAATCAGAAGAAAATACTTAAAATCACAAAAGTGGCTCCTTTTCTTCTCTCAGCATTTTCTCCTCTTGGTAGGTGCTTCAGCAAAAACTAGCAAGCCTGAAAAGATGCCAAAGCCATGAGGCAGCCTGGTTTTAAGAGAGAGAGATCAAGGAGTTTAGAATTGACCCAAAATGGCCAATAAAACTACAGCTTCTAGGTAGTAACCACTCCTCCAGGCACAGGCAGGCTGTTGAGTGTTTACCACTCCCACTGGTGAACACAGAGACTTCCCTTTAGCCCAAGCAAGCACTGGCCTTCTAGAAACTTCCAAACAGTTCAGAACAGCAAATCTGTAACTGAACTTTAACTTTCAGAAAGTGGGAAAAAAGCAACATTTTTTTTCTTTTTGTTGTAGTTTAAAGGTAGCAGAGATACACAGGCAGCAAAATAATCACAACAGTGCAATAAATGACCCCACACTTGAGTGCTAGGCCAAAATCAGGTAAAATGCAGTTTTTAGAGAAAAAAACAATTTTAAATTAAGTGCAACACAGGAAATGCAGTTAACAGGCTCTAGATGTGTCCCAAGTACTGTTACTGTTACAGATATAAACTTTAGCAAGCTGGAAAATGCAAAAAAGTAGAAGGCAAAGCAGTAAAACTTAACAAAAAATCAGAAGAAAATACTTAAAATCACAAAAGTGGCTCCTTTTCTTCTCTCAGCATTTTCTCCTCTTGGTAGGTGCTTCAGCAACAACTAGCAAGCCTGAAAAGATGCCAAAACCATGAGGCAGCCTGGTTTTAAGAGAGAGAGATCAAGGAGTTAAGAATTGACCCAAAATGGCAAATAAAACTACAGCTTCCAGGTAGTTACCACTCCTCCAGGGACAGGCAGGCTGTTCAGTGTTTACCACTCCCACTGGTGAACACAGAGACTTCCCTTTAGCCCAAGCAAGCACTGGCCTTCTAGAAACTTCCAAACAGTTCAGAACAGCAAATCTATAACTGAACTTTCTTAACTTTCAGAAAGTGGGAAAAAAGCAACATTTTTTTTTTCTTTTTGTTGTAGTTTAAAGGTAGCAGAGATACACAGGCAGAAAAATAATCACAACAGTGCAATAAATGACCCCACACTTGAGTGCTAGGCCAAAATCAGGTAAAATGCAGTTTTTAGAGAAAAAAACAATTTTAAATTAAGTGCAACACAGGAAATGCAGTTAACAGGCTCTAGATGTGTCCCAAGTACTGTTACTGTTACAGATATAAACTTTAGCAAGCTGGAAAATGCAAAAAAGTAGGCGGCAAAGCAGTAAAACTTAACAAAAAATCAGAAGAAAATACTTAAAATGGCAAAAGTGGCTCCTTTTCTTCTCTCAGCGTTTTCTCCTCTTGGTAGGTGCTACAGCAACAACTAGCAAGCCTGAAAAGATGCCAAAACCATGAGGCAGCCTGGTTTTAAGAGAGAGAGATCAAGGAGTTAAGAATTGAACCAAAATGGCCAATAAAACTACAGCTTCTAGGTAGTAACCACTCCTCCAGGAACAGGCAGGCTGTTCAGTGTTTACCACTCCCACTGGTGAACACAGAGACTTCCCTTTAGCCCAAGCAAGCACTGGCCTTCTAGAAACTTCCAAACAGTTCAGAACAGCAAATCTGTAACTGAACTGTCTTTCCTAGACATATCTAAAGCGTTTGACATGGTCCCACACAAACTACTCATTTCTGTCCTCAATAACCTATCCTTCTCTCCATCAGTCACCAACTGGTTTCAGAGTTACCTGTCTGACCACCAACAATCCATTGTATGGCAGAATGACATATCTCCCCTACTACCTGCCTCCATAGGGGTTCCCCAGGGATCCATCCTTGGACCCCTACTCTTCTCTGTTTTCACCAATAATCTAGTTTCTGCCACCAAACATGGCACACTCATGCAATACGCAGATGACTCAACCATCATCTGCTCAGCCCAGTCCCTACCCATACTGCAAAAAGCCACACAGGAAGCCTTTTCCACTGTTGAAACTTTTTTATCCAATGCCCAATTAATACCCACCCCAAACAAAATTAAACTACTCATCTTCCAACCCACCAAGCATACTCTAAACAACTCTCACTTTAACATCACAGCAAAATACAACACCACTATATACCCAACTGAACACACCAAATTGCTAGGAGTGGAAATAGACAATAAACTAAAATTTGACATTCACATATCCATGAGCATAAAAAAAGTCCGCAAAAAACTAGGAGCGTTATATAGAAATAAGCAAATTCTCACCAAAGCAGCAAAGATTTCAATAGCAAATTCCCACCTTATCTGCACCCTACTTTATGCCTCTCCAATATATACCAACCTAAGGCAATGCGATCTAAACAAGCTAGAGACTTGCTACAACAAAATCGCCAAATTCGCCACAGGGGCATCCTACCGTAGTCACCACTGTCTCTCACTTGCTGAACTGGGCTGGCTTGAACTCCCTCATCTCCTTCAATGGTATCAACTATCACTCTCCCACAAACTAGTAAACCATCCACTAAATGTCCAATCCCTCCAGAATCTACTCCAACCCTATCGCACCACCAGACCACTAAGATCCAGCAACAAAAATCACTTTCAGATAACTAAAGCCAGTAACTCGGCTGGTGAAGCACTATTCTCTTGTGCCATAGTCAAATTATGGAACTCCCTCCCACCCACAGTTACCGCTGTATCATCATGCACTTACTTCAAAACTTTACTAAAAGTGCACCTAAAAACATGCTGGCTATGCCCTTGCAACTCCCACTCTAATATCACCCACCCCATCCAACCACTGCCTTTCTTTCCACCCCACTAACTACCTTGATTATAGCAAGCTCAGATGCTCATAAGCCTAGTAGTTATTATACAGCAGGAACTTCTTATTGTAACATTTGTTAATGTCTGTTATGTACTTCGCAGATAAAGATTCTAGTTGTCTACTGATGTTCTATGTTCTTCATCTGTAAATATGTTTGTAATTAATTGCTATGTTAAATTGTTAATCGCTATGTAATCCAATGTAACTGCTGTCTGTTTATTTTAACTGTGGAGGTTTTCTCCCCGGGCCTCCGCTGAAAATGGACCTACGTCCAGTCGGACACTCCCGGTCAACAAATGTAAATAAATAAATAAATAAATAAATACATCTCTCAGGATCAGTCTGGATTCATGGCTAACAGACACACATGGGATAAAAAACGATCCTTAGACTCTAAGATCCAACTCACTAAGAAAGAAAAAAGTCCTAGATATACTCTAGTCCTAGATCGTGCAAAGCATTCAACAGGGTAAGTTGGAACTTTTTATTTACAACCGTATCCTATTTTGATATCCCAAAAGACTTCATCAATCTTATAGAAACTTTATATAATCATTTGTATACATATTTATATATTAATAGAGCTTTGTCAAGTCCAATTAAAATAACCAATGGAACAAGGTAGGGATTCCCCTCTCGCCGCTTTTATTTAACCTCTACATTGAACCTTTCTTCTTTTACATCTCACAAAGAACCTTTCATTCATTCCCAAAAGTACTTAACTCCAGAATAATATTATCCGCATTCGCGGACAACTTAAATATTTACTTTGAGCACCCTGTTACAGATCTTAAGAAAATTATGACATCAACAAACAAATATGCACAAGTTTCAAATTACCAGGTCAATCAGAGAAAATCACATATATTTCTCCGTCAACCCCTTAAACCATAAAGAAGGCTAATTTGCAGACTCCCCCTTTAAAACAGTCTATTCCATTAAATATCTTGGAATAAATTACGAACATAATCATTTATCCATGCTACAAAATAATGTGCTTAAAACATGGAGTAACATTAGACAAGATCTAGACAGATGGAAACTATTAAAACTATCTATAATATCAAAAGCGGCAATCATTAAAATTAACGTCTTACCAAAATTGTTATATCATTTTACTGTTACAATGTCAGTGATACCAAACCACTTTTTTCCTAAAATAAATAAGGAACTAGCCAGATTCATAAGGTATCCTAAATCAATTAGAACTGAGTATGAAAAGTTAATGTGTCCTAATGTGAAAGGGAGTTTAGACCTACCAGAGCTACAGCTTTACTACAAAATTATTAATGCACTCAGACTTACTTTAATATGCAATTTTTCAAAGCACAGCAAACACTGGTCAACAGTATGGGTAAAAATTTGGCACCAACATATACTTTGCAGTAAAGTCAACCCCAATGCCATACCCTACATAACCAACTAATATTAGAAACCTCAAATGTAAAGAAAAAAGTAAGCTAATCTCCACGGCTAAAATACTTGTGCCTTCGATAAAATAATTTATTGGACAGGAAATAAAAGCAATAATTCAGTGTGCCCAAATCCACATACGATAAGCGCTTTCGATAAAACTTTTCTTCAGATCGTGACTTTACGAGACTCGGAGTTTCATTAGAATCATGTTGCTTAATAATTCTTCCTGCTTCTTCAGACCAGTCAGCGTCCACTCTACTAACACACCCTTCTACTTGTCCACTAGTTAATCATACTGCATTGGACCTATCCTCACTTGTGCAAATATGCTTTTCAGCTCATCCAGTGGTAGGTCTTCTGTCTTTTAACGCCAGATATCACGGCATTCAGACCAGGACGTTTGTCTGCTCTTATATTAATGATCCATTTAGATTCCCTCAGCTCAGTTCTATTGACAACATCTCGTAATTTCTTCCCTACGTAGATCTTCTCTATTAATTTAAATAAAAAAGTGTATAAGCTGAAAAGCGTATTTGCACAAGTGAGGATAGATCCAATGCAGTATGATTAACTATTGGACAAGTAGAAGGGTGTGTTAGTAGAGTGGACGCAGACTGGTCTGAAGAAGCAGGAATTATTATTATGCAACTTGATTCTTTTACTTAAAAATGAAACTCCAAGTCCCGTAAAGTCATGATCTGAAGAAGAGTTTTATCAAAAGCGCGTATCGTATGTGGATTTGGGGACGCTGAATTATTACTTTGATTTCCTATCCAATAAATTATTTTATCGAAGGCATGAGTATTTTAGCCGTGGAGAGTAGCTTGCTTTTTTCTTTACATTGGTGTTTGTCTGCTGGCTACTTTTAGCAGTGGGGAGTGTTTTGTTTCTTAATATTAGGAACCTCAGACTTAATGATATTTTAATAGACAGTGTAAAGAACTTTCAGGAATGGATGAAAACCCTAAAACTTGACAAGGCCCTACCCCTTCTTCAACCCCTCCATTTGAATCCAAATATCAAAATATATAATAAGATGTTAAATTCTGCTGGTATACCCACTAATCAAGGACTGCACAGTTTGGGACATATATAAACATAAGAGATAAATCATCACAAGAATTACAAGATACCTTAAAAGTTAGAAAAAAATGCATCATCATTTTAAGACAGATTAGGGAGATGCTTTCAGCAATAATTGGGGAGTCATCTGTTAATGAGAAAGACCTGATGAGGCTCTCAGTAATTTCTGAATTCCTTGCAAGCAAAAAGAAAGTAATCTCAAATACATACAAATGTGTTAGGACTTTCATTTACGAAGACACATTACTATTCTACAACTACTGGAATAATAGGAGAAACATAATTTCAAAAGAACAGAAACTTAGAGCTATCAATTCCACTACCAATTTTTCCCCTTTTAAAAAACTAATAGGTACACAATTGATGATTAATAATTGCATGTATTACACACCTATGATTCTAAATAAATTTAATCCTAAATCTTCTCCGGCTTGTAAATGTTGCCCTTATCCACAGGCGGATCTCCTACACATTCTATGGTTTTGCAAGTACTCGCAGAATTTGTGGGATTCTCTTAAGATACAACTATGTTGGGAACTAGTAGTTCTTCATATCACAGATCTAAAACTCACCAAACTGCAAATGCATACTTTAATCACTATATGCTCACTTATTAAATTATACATAACCAAAAACTGGTTAGATCGCACCAAGCTATCGTGGAAAGGTTTCCGAACTATGGCCACAATTACATATCATCTCAAAAATTAATTATAATTAATCCTAAGAAATGTATCTACTACCAGAAACTGTGGAAGATTTTGAAAATATCTTATTTATTTGATAATAGTTTAACTCTATTTCAGGCGTATTTTGACTACTGGAGACTGGCCACTACAAATAAACTTTTTCCGTGACATAGATATGGAATTAACAAAGAAAGTTTTTTTATGTCCCAGAATTATATATTGTATATGGTTTATCGACCTATTCCTCACTCTCTCACAATCAAGTTAGCAGCATTATTGTAAATAATGCACATAGTTGTAAAGTAGATTGTATTAGACATGATCTGTCTTTATAATATTTGAACACCTTGTGTATTCAGCAATGCATCTTATTTCATGTAATCCTCTGCTTAGTGTTTATACTTGTTACACAAGTCAATAAAATGATGTTATAAAAAAAAAAAAGTTAATTCACTAGCCAGGGATCTGGGAAGCCATGTAGATGGTAATCCAATCTTCGACCAGCATATGTCCAAGGCAGTAAGAAAATCCGCCGATGTTACACATCTTTAAAGCAGGGGCTTGGCATCTAGGTAAAGAGAGGTCATTATACCGCTGTACTTGGTCATCATCAGACCCATAACAGAGTATAACGTCTCTTTCATTATCTGACCAGGCACATGCAGCAGCTGGAATGTCCACAAAGGTTCCTTACAAAAAGAACAGGGAGTAAAAACAAAGTTTTATGCTGATCACTTCAAAGCTCTGTCTCTCTACTCAGTATCATACAGAGTTCTGAGAAGTAACATTTGCCTGGTATACAGGTCACCCCTGGATCCTGTTTTGATGAATCACTTGTATCTCTGAAAAACACCATCAGAACTACTAAATCAAAAGGCTACATTTTGCTTGACATGCTGGACTGAGAGAGGTTTTCTCAGAATTCCCATTCTCTTGAACAAGCTCCCTCTCTATATGAAGCAGAGTTCTTCCCTATTCCTGTTTAAGAGAAACATGGACCAATGGATAGGTAACTGGAAATTCATCCCTAGTCTGTTTCCCATGTCCTGATAGACAGAGTCAGTCAGTAAAACAGCTCCTATAAATCATATCTGTGGGTCACATTTGGGTTGTGTGGCTAGGCTTTTAAGGGCTCTAGTGGTAATTATCCTAGTATACACCTATGAACCAAATGAAATCACATTTGCTTGACAGCAGCAGCATCAGCAGGAGAATGCAAGCCTGCCATGTTCTTGAAGAACATTTAAACTTCTACCTTAATTCCATCTCTGCCTTATTTTACCCTATTGTTTCCTTTTCCATGCCATTTTAAAGGATGCCGGATTCTTTCTGCCATCTTTCCAGTAGTATCATGGCATCTGTCTACAATGTCCTGTTGGAACTTCTTTTGGTGATACTGTGCATTTAAGCCTAACAGTTTGTTCTACCTGAAGCCCCTCTTTTCCCTTATGCCTTACCTCTTCAGTATAGCTTGAGGAGATATTCTGCATTTTAATGTATCCCTAACCCTCATATCACATGAGAGAAGTCCTAGGTCATGTAGTGTCTGGTCATGCCCTTACTCTTCATCCCATGTAACTTTCATGTGACTTTCCTTTGTATTCTTTCCAATTACCTGAAGTCATCTTGTTTTTATGGTCATCAGGGCTATGTATAAGACTTGAGGCATAGTCTGAGTGGGGCCTTTTTAAATGGCAGCATATTACCTCTTATCGGTTTATAGATGTTTACTAGGCTAATGACCACGATGGCCTTCTTAAGCTTAGCCATGCATCCCAAATCTCTGACAAGTTCTGGCACCCTTGATAAGTGTAAGCAGGGGTTTGGGAGGTGAAACATTTACAAGTAGGGACCTGAGAGATGAACCATTTACAGGTTGCCTGTGTCCATTAGAGACATAGGTGCCAACCCAGGGATGAATTTCTTGTTCCCCATCCAATTGTCCACGTTACACTAGAATTGAGTTGGGGAGGAACTATGTTTCACATGGGTGGGGAGCCTGTTCCAGTGACGGGGTAGTCTCTGGGATACATACCTGTCTTTCCAGCAAGTTCTATTTATATCACAGGCAAGGTTTAAAATCTTTAGAATGGGAAATTATGTTGCTATTTGTTTTGCTGATATGGGGGAGGGGGGTCCATCACAGGGGGAGGGGGTCTGACAATGCCCTGTATGCCAGGCATAGATCTCCCTTCAACAGCCTGTAAAAGACAGAATAGAGGGATAAGGCCTTGAGGCAGTCTACATAGGACATTTTACTTATGTCCAGTATTGTTTTAGTGAGGAACCTCTGTTGATGTTCCATTTGTTGAATATGCCTGTTTAGTTACATAATAAAGTGGGTATCGCATTCAATGATAGATCTGATGAATGCCACATACAGTAGCTCAATGACTTCCATGGACCTAGATGCCCTACTTTTGTTTGTACGTTGTGCAACATAGAATGATTTCTTCACTACTATAGACACTTGATGGTCAAAGGCTAAATTACTATCTATGGATGTCCTCAAGATCCTGACTGCTGGGTCAACTCCAAGGGGTGTGTTGTCAATATGATAGTTGCCATGGGTGGATGACTTCTCAGATAATATTATTATGCATTTTTTGGCATTTAATTTTAGTCCATGGCTTTAACGCCACTTGTTTTTAAGTCAGGCCTTCCTGGAGAACATTTATGTTGGTGTGGGATTCAATGACAGCTCTTAATTTGCAATCATCTGCAAATTTAGTCAGCCATAGACCATTAACATTGACCTTGACTTCAGAGAAGTAAATTCCAGAAAGGAGTGGTCTAAGGACTGATTTCTGAGGAACTCCACTTGTGACCAACCTCTTTGTAGAGGTGGACTCCCTAATTTTAACTTCCTGTGTCCTGTCTGTGAACCAGTTGGCTATCTACCGGGTGACATAGGGGTTTGTACCTAACCTCTTGAGTTTGTCAATGATGCCTGAGTGGGATATTGTGTCAAATGCCTTTGCCAGGTCAAGGTGGGCAGTGAAAACCTTTTTGGCCTCATCCATTGCTTTGGTTACCTTCTCAAAGAAGTCTACCAAGTTGAAAAGTCATGACCTGCCCTTGATGAAACCAAACTGAGTTGGGTCCAGTGTCTGCTGGTTTACTATATCATTACTGATCATTTCCATGATAATTCTTTCCATGGCTTTGAATATAAGACTAGTGAGACTTATGGGTCTGTAGTTTTCAGAGTCTGTAGATGGCCTTCCTTTGTGCAGATGGATGATTGTTGCTGTTTTCCATTCATCAGGCATGAAGCCAGTTTGAGGCTACAGTTAAATAGCAATTCCAGAAGGCCTGATAGGTCATGTTTCATGATACGTAGAAGGCATCTTGGGATATTTTCTGGGCCCACTGATACAGTGATCTTGGCCTTAGAGGGAGCATGTGGGACCTGTTCCCTAGTCATAGCAGGGGGAGTTACATTTGATGGTATTTCCTGAAAGAAGGTTGAGGGGGAGAGAGGGGTAAAGTTGGAGATTATTTCGTCAGCCAGTAGGTTTGCTATATCTTCTAGCTCGATATAGGTGACTCCATTAATGATGAGCTTTGCACACAGTTGTCTATTGCTTTTGAGGTTGCAGGCATAGCTAAAGAATGCCTTGTGGTTGTCTTTGGCCTGGGATGCCAAATTTACCTCAAAATTGGCATTGGTAGACTTTATTTGTCCTCTGAGTTGTTTGCTTAGTTTGAGAGTACTTTTATCCTGCCACGTGCTGCATCTCCTAATTTTTTCCATGATTTTTTTCCTTCTGTTATACAGCCTATTGATTTTTGTGACTCCCTAGTTGCTGTATTGACAATCTTGTCCAGGGAGTTTGTTTACAAAATCCAGGAATCTCTGTGCCTATACATTTGGTGTCGTATAGGATTCCCATTTAGTAGTGAGGTAATTAAAGTCACCCATGGATATGGCATTGGCTTGGATGGTGAGTGTTTCCAATAAGTTTAAATACATGGTATGGGTTTCTTGGGTCATAGAGGGGGACTTATAGCCTGCAAGGAAGTGGTATTCGATTTTTCCTATGGTAATTTGAACATGAATTACCTGAAGTGCATTGGCCTGTTTGATCAGACTTTGCTGTATATTTATTTTTAATGTAAATGGGAACACCTCCACCTTTAGTCCTTGTCTGTGTAGTAGCTGTTCTAAATGTATGGAAGGCATTATAACCTTGCATGTCTCAGTGAGTACCCATGTCCACATTCTCTAGGCTGAAGAGATTTTCTAGGGAGTGGAGTTTTTCTTTAGACTGTTAGCATTGAGCAGTAACACCTTTAGATTTTCTTGGTTTTGGTTTGCTATGTCAGAAGCACTTTCTGTTTGGCATTGCTTAAAAAGACACTCTGAGGAGGACAGTGTTTTACTTGAAATCCTAGAGGACAGATGTGCAGACCATCCCTGGCAAAGCAGTGTGGACTGTTGACCATTTTCTTATATGATGATAAGTATTGCACCCCCCCTAGAATGACACCAGAAATTAATCCAATTTTTAGTGTCATTTGACTTTTGTTCATATTGTGGCATCATCCTTGGAGAAGGTAAAATGCTGCTCAGTGCTAAGTTCATATAAGCCTGGAAAGTACATTATGAGTGGTTCATGATGTCTCTCTTCATATAGTCTAGGGAGGTATGTCTCTGGTCATTTACACCCACATGACCTGTGGTTGAGTCATACTGGTACATGTGGTCCAATAACCCGAGTGTGTGTGTATAATGTGGTGGACAAGTAACTCACCATGAATTTCTCCTTGTCTCAGGCTAGTGAGTGGGACATCAATGTTCATAGGCTCATAGATTAGTACTAAGCTAACTGCCCTTGCGAGCCATTTTAAGCCTAGCTAATTATCCCTTGTGAGACTCAAACTCTGCACCTTGTGTTTGTAAGACAAACACCTTAACCATTAGGCTACCCTCCCACATGTCTCCCGATGGAATCTCCAATGACTAGAATGCTATCTCAGTTTCTGGATTTATTCTCCATGAAGGTGCCCACCAGTGTTCTGTTTACTTCTGCCACTATCTTCGTCTCATGGTTGTCCATTCTAGATAAGATCAAAAATCCCAGATACATTTTATGCCCTGTTGCCTTCAGTTCTACACCCCCACTATGTTACTTTTCAACAGGGTTGAACAATAACCACAACATAAATCCACCAAAGGTACAGGATGGCACAACGATATCCCAGCTGGAACAGGTCACAGTTTATTGAACAAAATGTGAATAGTACGAAACAAAAAGTTTAAAACAGACTCAATGTGGCCAAGAGTTAAGCGCTTTCATCTGTCTTATGCAGACTTCATCAGAACCACCATTTTTTTCTGAATTTCACTTTTATACTCCATTTTGGCGCCAACAACATTTGAAATTTCAAATTTAAAGACATACTAACATATCTGACAAAACTTATTCAACACATTGGATAAAATATAATATAATCAATTATGTATGTTAATTTATAAAAAATGTAAAAAATCTAATAAAATCTATATATTACACTGCTTATTCCATCTACTAAACATGTTATTTACATGTGTGTAAATAACATGTTTAGTAGATGGAATAAGCAGTGTAATATATAGATTTTATTACATTTTTTACATTTTTTATAAATTAACATACATAATTGATTATATTATATTTTATCCAATGTGTTGAATAAGTTTTGTCAGATATGTTAGTATGTCTTTAAATTTGAAATTTCAAATGTTGTTGGCGCCAAAATGGAGTATAAAAGTGAAATTCAGAAAAAAATGGTGGTTCTGATGAAGTCTGCGTAAGACAGATGAAAGCGCTTAACTCTTGGCCACATTGAGTCTGTTTTAAACTTTTTGTTTCGTACTATTCACATTTTGTTCAATAAACTGTGACCTGTTCCAGCTGGGATATCGTTGTGCCGTCCTGTACCTTTGGTGGATTTTCAACAGGGTTGCTGTGGCTGAAGTGCAGTACCTAACATTTGTTTGCACTGAATCTCAACTAACAGTTTTCTGTTCACTTGCTCTTTCCAAATTTTTATGTAGACATTCCTCTCATGCTCCATTGTTGTCCTTATCTTTGCATCATCAGTGAAGGGGGAGATCTTGTTCTGTATTTCCTAAAATATGTCTGATAAACAGCCTGTAGACTACCATAGCCAGATGGACCTTTGTGGCACTTCAATAATCACTTTCCTAATAAATGACATTCTCCTTATCACCACAACTCTCTGTACTATAGTGAGTCCATGCAGCAGTTAATTTTCCTTAATCTTGGAGCTATGCAATTCCCGCCAGTATTCCTACCAGTGTTTTCTGGGAGATTAAATCAGGGGCCATGCCGAAGTCCAAACAGGCCACATTTACAGTACTCCACTGTCAGGTTCATCTGCAACCTAACTGGTTCAAGTTTGACTAACAGCTTCTTCTGGCTATGAGCCCACATTAGTTATAGTTACTGAATGCTTTTCTCTAGAATTGCTGGCTATCTTCCCTCCAGGTTCTCTGCATGAATTTTCTTGTCAGTATTTCTGGAAGTCCCTGCTTCATCACTTTAGTGTCTTATATTCCATTAGTACTTTTCTACTAGGCAGTATTGTGATAAATATTTTTGTTAGGCAGTCTACCACCAAACTGGATAGCTTGTTCATAGGTTCATAGGTTCATAGGTTGGTACAAGGCTATCAGCCCTAGGGCCTATACAAGCCTAGCCATAACAATTCCCTGGCTATTTCTTCCCACATTTATTTACTTCCCTGGATCCCTGTCTAGCAGGGCGACTGAAGTGATCCCCGGGGTGAATTTCCTTTCTCCCATCCAATCGTCAATTGTTCTCATTACATCACATCTTTTTCTGTTGTCTGTTCACTATGCATACCTTTTTTGCCTGAATGTCACCCTTTCCTTGGTTTCATTTAAGAAGACTGAAGCTAAGTATGTGTTCAAAACCTCTGCCTTTTCCTTTTAACTCACTCCATCTTTTACTCAGTCTGGCCAGGTTCATCCTTCCTTCTTTGTTTTGTACCTAAAAAACACTGTTTTTCTTTATTGATCTCTTCCTTCACACATTTAAATCTTGCATCTGTACTCCTTTCGACAACTTTGCCCTTTAGTTAGGCTCCTGGCAAGACACATTCTCTAACTTCACATGCTCTCCTTTCTACCATTTACAGGCCTATATTTTGCCCGAATTGCTAGCCTCACATTATGCTGTAACCATATATTTTTCCCTTTTAATGCTTTTGTGTGTCTTTTCCATTGCACTGAGTTCTCCATCCTGTTACTATTCCCATATCTTCTGTAGTCCCTTAATTTGTCCTTAGTCTCCTAACTCAGCCTTGGCAGTCTCCCCTAAAGCACCATAAACTGGTCTCCTGAAGTCTCGTACCACAAAAATTCTTTGCAGTTTTATCTTTCCCCTGTACTCAAGGTCATACAGTGGCATGATCACTGTTTGTTAATTGTACATTAAAATAGGACCTCCATGACACCTCTGAGTTTCGGATGTTGTCTACAGTTTTTATTCTGGTACAGCCCTGCACTTAATTTGAACCCCTCATAGTGAAATCTCCAGGCAACTCCCATTCTTTCTGTGCCTTGGAGATCAGAATCCACTTCCTCCTGGCAGATTCATATCCTCATGGATATTAATCCAACCCAAACTTGCTGTCCTCGAGTTTGTCACTCTTCCTTCCTTGACATGCTTGAGGGGCAGTGCGCTGTATTAATTTGTCGCTTTATTCTACTACCTTAATTGCCGAGACACTTAATCTAGGTTCTGTAGTTGTCCACTTTCTTGCTACATTGTGTCCTCCTTCACTGACTTAATATCAGATTACCTGCTTTGCATACACTCTTGTTCCAGTTTCATCTCTCCCTTCTGTCATTGTTGAATAGCCTATTTCCAGACATCTCCATATTCCGTCCTGTCTTGTGATTGTTCTCTTTGGTCAACTGCCTCAACCAATAGTGTAGCTATGGTGAGGTGAGGGGAACAGTTGTCCTGGGTGCTAAGTATTAGGGGACTCTACTTGCAGGCACTGAACTTCAGTGCACATGGATAGTTGCAGTGCATTATGCCATCATTGCACATGAGAGCTGAACAGAAGTGCTTAGCCTCAGTGTGTGACATAAATTGTAGCAGCTGCTTGAAGCAGTTTGCTGTACTTGAAAAGGAAAGGATATTTTTTAGAATGAAAGCACTTTACTTCTCCATGTGTGGTATAAACTGCAACACTTTCAATTCCATTATTAAATTCCAGGGGAGCGGAGGATGATGGAGGGGGCAACGAATCAGGAGACACTATCAGGCAACACCATAGCTAGCTACACCATTGCTTTGAGATTTAGTCACTGAGAGTTTATAGATGCAAATTTCTAATTTTCATTATTTTATCTTAACTACTAGGCCAGTTCTTTGGAGATATGTTTGGAGATATCATTTTATAAAGAAAAAATTGTGCTCACTGTCCTTACAAGTTATTTTTTCTACGTTTGTATTACAGTTTTAGAGCGGAATTTCACAGGTTAAACCTATGTAAAAAAGGTGCATGGACTTTGGTAGGAATTATCCATCTGTGAAGTTTAATAAACAACTAAGGGGTCACAGTTTGAAGCCTGAGTGCAGGAGAAGATACCCAAAGGCAGTGTTTATTACTTTTGATTTTCCAGAAAGATGGAGTACATAGAGAACAACTGATTAAAAATATTCATTGAACATGAAAAATTTATTTGCTGCTTGTTGCCATGTTTTAGGCAGTGCATGTGAAATGCCTCAGCCAAATAAACGTTAAAGCATCAGAAGTTAGTTTTTATGCAGTGTTTCTAATTGGCAATAAAATAAACTCTCCTGGAATCTAACTATGATTTCATAGACTGTAGGTTTAAATGATGCCTTTAACTAGTGGTGTCAGAAACACAGAATTCAAAAAATGTGCAGACTGAATAAAGGGATCACATTTCAGTGTTTTCTTTCACTTTCACTTACCATCACAAATATAGATATTGCACAATAGGTGGTTATCTTTGGTAGTTTGGCAGGAAGAGGATGAGTATGAAAGCAGTTGTTCTTTGCCACTGTGGTGCAGTGAGCTGCACTGCCATTTCAAACTGCTTTGCTCTTGTTGAGTTCTTGGCTGTAATTTTTTTCTCTGTAGAGCACACATGCCCTCCCTGTCTATTTATGCATCCATCCATCCATTTGCTCTGGTTAACCCCATTGCCTCAAAAGCATGCAGCAGTTGAAATGGAATTTCTCCAGTTTCCCTGTAGGCATATATGCAGTGTGCGCGTGTGTGTGTGTGCCCGCATGTGTGCATGAGAGCTTGTATGCAAAAAATATCATTGATTTTATCTGTGCAAGTGCACACACACACACACACACACACACACACACACACACACACACACACACACACACACACACACACATAGTAATGACAGGCATGTGCATAACTCTAAAAAAATGCCGCTAACAAGTAAGGGGGTGAAACAGTATTCCAGTCCTGCACGTTATCGTTGTAAGTAAATGCCAGTTACTGTGAATGCCCCTCTGTAAGATGGGCCAACATGGTGATATACACAGTACTGTCAAAATGAAAGTGCATTATAGCTACAGTTCTGTCTGCGCGTACTACTTCTAAAACTCTGCAGCGTGAACTAAAATGTTGTTTAGGAAGGGTGGCAGTAATAGGGTGATAACTGGACTGTAAGTTTGCAGGGGGCCTCCAACTTGACAGTTGCTGGGACCCCCCAAAATGCAAACAGTGGCCAGGACATTAGCTTTCTGCTGTTTGCTTTTTCCCCCTGCATAACTACTCTAATAAATTGCTCAGTATTTTGCTTTTATTCTTCTGTCATTTTTCTGTATTTCATGTAACTTGATTATATCCCTGACAAACCTGTCTTTCCTCCTAATCATTTATCTCATGAAAAACTTGTGTGTTTTATTTTCTCTGTGCCTTCATAGCAATTTCATGGTTCTTTAGTTCCAATGGGTCTTTTGCTTTCTTGATGTCCTTGCTCATAAAACCAATTTAAAAAGTACAAAGAATGTGTGACTTCTCTCCTTACACTGATATCCCCTACTGTCCCAAAACTATTTGCTGTGATATCACCAGGCATAACTTAATCTCCATAGAGTTCTTTACTTGTTATAGAGAAACTTTATGGTAGAAGGCTTTGTAATTGAAAATATGGTATTTAATTCTGCATTTATATTTTGAGGTAAACAATGTGATACATAAGACAGATGACTTTACATAACTACATGAGCAGTATTTCAGAATTATGAAAATATTTTCAATAAGTAAAACAATGTGTTCCTTCAGAGAAACTCCCCATTTTTTTCCATCATAAAGCAGACAAGAAACCTCTGTCTGTATTTGTCTAGGCAATGTTTTTTGGACCAGAGGACTAAAGCTATTGCTGATCTCATCTTTTAACAGTTAGTGAGAAAATCTTTTAAAGGCTTATTGTAATTTGGAACAGCAATTCACAGTTTCAATCAAATTTTAAGAGCTATTCTGGTTCTTAGGATGTAGTTTTGTAGATTCATCTTTAAAAATATCATTGTGCAGAAGCTCTGAAAACTGTATGAATTCACCTGATCTGCTCCAAGCTGGATCTATTTCATACTATCAAAATTTTGAAAGAACGACATTCACAACATCGAGACAAAATCAAACTTCCAAAACATAGAAATTTCATCAAAACTCACACCATAAATTGTACTTAAACTCTAGTCTCACAACATTGAAAAGCAATGCTACAAGCAGCACAGATGACACCGCAACCTGTGTACCCAAACTAAATGAAAACAAACTACCAAATACATCGTGTACTCCCCTAAAATATCCCTAATAAAATGGTAATTAATAGCACAATAGCAATATCAAGTAAACATTAACTGTGTGTTTAAAGTACTAGTATCATAACTAATAAGTCCACGGATATTGTCAGAACAAGTGGAAGAAGGAAAAAACAATTAATGCGGTGTGTCTGAGGAAATGGTACACATTAAATCTTTAGAAGAATGGCAATAGCATTTAGAAAGTGTGCAATACTATATTCATTCTTGCTGGCAAGTACTTGTTTAAAAAGTGTGCTTCTTTTCAATAATCTTCTCATTTTGGGTGATGATAGACAACCAGCTGACATTTGGAAAGCTACCCTGTTCTGCTATCAAGCGAAAACAGATGTTACAGATGGCAAGTCAGCTCTTTGTCTTTCTAATTTGCCTTTGGATAAAAATAAGCATGCAAATCATTTAACCAACCACACCACACATTTGCTTGGAAGAAATGGCCACAGCCATGTATTTATTATGCCAATCAGATTTAATTATGTATCAAATCAATGCCAGATCACAAGTCAGTGCCAATCAGACCAATCAATGCCAACCAAGAATATTCAGATGCGTGCAAAGGGTAGAACTTGGAAGTAAGTCAAATCAATCAGGCCATAACATACCACTGCAGGCCCTGTAAATGTTCAACCAACACCAATGGCTGAAGGAATCTACAACCAAACACCGACAGTCCCCTGTCACAATTCAGCTAGATAACAGTGGCTGAAGAGGATCTGCTACTTACAGAACCCCAGGCTGTGGCCCCCAGTCTGCCCACTACATGATGGGGTGGCCCACCCATAGAAGGGCCAAGCTGTCCGAGCCTGCACCCCTTCCCAGGACAAACAAACACCTTTGAAATTTTTGTTTTCCAAGTCTGCCTTCCTGCCACAGGAAAATGTCTTGTCCTGCATGGCATCTTTCCTGCCAAGCACATCTACCAACTTTGCAAGTCCTTTAAGGTTTCCTATAAATAACTTTGTTCCTGAATGTGATAAGTGAACTGCATGACTTCTGTCCAGTTCCCCTGGTTCTCTTAACTGTTAACTGATGAATCACTTGGCCAACTTCCTAGCCATTTTCACTACTCTGACATTTGCTCCCTGTCAGACTGGTCTCAGAATTATATCTGACCACACAAGCTTTATGTTTAGCCAAATCTGCTTGATCTGCTTAAATCATTGACAAATTCTATTTTTTGAGGAACAGTAGACTACTTGTTGCATCATTCCCCCTATGAGTAATACAATTAAACTTGGCTCAGGTAATGACTCCGAATACTCTGTTAAAGCTGCCAGCAAGTGCCTCCACTACATTCCTCTCATTCACAGCCAAAAAGCCTGCATTTCTTCCTATTTGAAACTCAGGTTCTTCCCAGATTTGTCCAAGTCTATGGCCATATAGCACATTAAAGAATGCCCCAGAAACTACACCTTTCTCAGCTGCTTTACGATACCTCTAAAAGAGAATGCTGATTAATCATCATGATCTAACATCTTCTGTAAGCTTGCAATCTCTGAACTAAGAACAGTACCTCAATTTTTGATGCCCCTTTGCGTAGGCATGTGATGTAGCTCTTACTCTAAAAGAATGAGCTGTTAACTTGATAATGTCAAGACCCAGCCTTACTATGGCTTTTTTAGGACTGCCCTGAATTGGTAACTAGAAAACAGAACACAATCTCTGTAACACAATAACGATGAGCCACCTCTGTAACGCATCACCTACTATTTCTTAAACCATCTAACTATATGCCACTCTGTACCCTTTGGGGCTTGAGCTTCTGCTATACTCATTCTCCTAGCTGGTCCATTTTACTCTTCCTCACATGAACCCCCTACCCTCTCATCCTCTAGTTTAATACCACTGAGTTCTAGAACCCATGGAGGGTTATCAGTCTTAGTGCAGTGCAGTATCTCAGAGATCTGGAACACCACAAAATGCTATTAAATGTGTTTTCCAAAACAGTGACAGTTTATACTACAAACTACATATCTCTCTCATAACTCTCCATAGTTAAGCAAAGCAAACCTGCCTGGTGGACAACTGCCATTAATAGGCTATACAATAGGAGAAAGAAGATGCTGTCTAAGAGCAGGAAGTAGAAACACTAATTCCTCAACTTAAACAAGCAAATACGACTCCTAATGAAGTCCTCAGAAGCTAACTATGAATCCAAATTAGCTTCCCTAATTAAGGATAACCAGAAGGTGTTCTTTCTTTACATCCATAACATCAAATGTAAGGTCTAGATTTGTGCTGAACTCATAGTTAATAGTACTACATATACAGAACCTGTGGAAATAGCAAACCTGCTGGCTGACAGGTTCAGTGAAAACTTCACTCCCCTGCCCCCATCGCATATACCCCAAAACATCCCAAACACCTGTCCCCTACCTAATATCTCTGAGGAGCAGGTCTTAATTGCCCTCTCTAAGGCCAAAAACACAGCCTCTATGGGAGCAGACAACATCCTGAGCTGTTTTCTACATGGGTTCAAACAGGAATTAGCATCACCACTGAGCACACTTTTCAGTCACAGCCTAAACACTGGCTTCATCGCAGTGGAATGGAAAACAGCTACTGTTATCCCTTTGCACAAAGGGGGTGCATCCATGAACCCAGGGAACTACGGACCCATTAATCTGACCAGCTTTATCTGCAAGGCTATGGAATGAATCATTATGGACCTTATTAACAAAGATATAGGAAATCTCCAAATGCACGACTCCACGCAGTTTGGCTTTGTCAAGGGGAGTTCATCCCTGTTAAACTTGGTGGATTTCTTCGAGACAGTAACCAAAGTTCAAGATGAGGGGAAATCTGTGCATATGGTCTACCTAGACTTAGCCAAGGCCTTTGACACAATCCCCCACTCAGGCATCATTGATAAACTCACCCAGCTGGGTATCAACCCATATATTGTCAGGTGGGTTGCACACTGGCTCACTGATAGAACTCATATGGTCAGAATGGGGGACTCCACCTCCTCCAGCAGACCCTTCACCAGTGGTGTTCCACAGGGATTGGTTCTGGGACCCCTACTCTTTGGAATCTACTTCTTCGAAGTGCAGGCTAAAATTAAAGGACTGTGGTTGACAAAGTTTGCTGATGACTGTAAACTGGGAGTGGTCATTGAAACCCCTAGCAATGTAAACAACCTGCAAGAAGGTCTTGCACGGTCTAATGACTGATGCCAAGGTCATGGTCTTAAACTTAATGCAAAAATGCATTATTATCCCCTTTAGCAGCAGTAATGCTCTGCAAACTACCACATCAATAGCAATACCCTAAGCACACAGTCAGTGGTGAGAGATCTGGGCATAGAGGTTAACAGCAGCCTTAACTTTGAACACCATGTCTCCACAGTGGTAAGAAGGGCATTTTACATTGCTCATCTCATAAGTAAGGGCATTGCCTCCAGAAAAAAAAAGAGGTTATAACTCCCCTGTACTCTTCCCTCATCAGGCCAATAATAGAGTGCAATGCTCCCTTTGGTATGCTCCTTTCTAAATACCTGCAGCAATTGGAGAGACCACAGAGGTTCCGTATGAAAAAAATTCAGAATCTTTAAGATCTGTCTTATGTGGACAGACTGAAATCATTGTCCCTTTACTCTGTGTCATACAGACTGCTCAGAGGCGACCTGTGCCTTACATATAGAGCAATCTCTGACCCGGCTTTGAAGGAAATGCTGCACATTCGCAAGTCAAATGGCACACAGGTCACTCACTCAAAGGACCTTAACTTGATATGTGGCATCAACAGAACTTGCTGGAGAGACAGATTTGTCTCACAGAGGTTGCCCCACCTTTGGAACAATTTACTGGGAACATGTTACAGCGATCTGGAAGTTAGATTCCAGAAATACATTAGCTAAGCCATACACAAGAGAATGGCCCCACACATTTATTTAAGTTCAAGGTTCTGGAGTGTTTGTTTGAAGGTGCACGTTTTGGAGATTTTAGGAATTTCACAGAACAACATGAAATTCGATGGATTATTAAAATGCAAGTTGACAGATTTCCTGGTATTAATGGTAAGATCCCTTTAAGACCATTTCTTAAAGCTCGCAGTTTATTTAAGTGATTTTTTATCTGCATTGATTCATTGGCTTTTTTGCTTTGCCACGTGATTTTAATTATAGTTGTGTGAATTATTTATAGGGTTGATTTTATTGTTAGTTTAATTGGTCTAAAGAAGTGCTCTTAAGTGTATGAAAGCACTTACCTGAATAAAATTTCATGCCATTTTATTCTGCTGCTGTGGTTTGTTTGGTAATTTTACATTTATGTTTTCTTGTAGACCTCTCAACCATTTTCCACTGTGGAATACTTTGTTTTTCTAAATATTTCATCTTGCTTCATCTAGCAAACTATCCCCCATTGACCACTGCAGGGCCTCAGCCATATATCTACAGCAGTTACCCCACAAACTATACGGCAAAAGCTGCTTACTGCCTTATCAAGCGTATGTTAATACCCATCTGCCTACTTTCTCTGCCCTTGTTCAGGTCTGGTGAAATATTATGAATGTAGTTTTCACCAACCATGGCAATAAAACTTTTATCAATACAGGCTAATAATCTGTGATCCCACCAAGTAAAGAAGGGCCATATGACTTAAATATAAGCTCTAGCAGTTTTAATTCATACTGCTGCCACGTGATTTAATTTTTTTAGTTAACTATTCAAGCTATAAACAGAAAATAATAAGCTTGCATTCCCTTATGAAAGTCTTTATGGTGTACTGCACTACCGTAAGCTTATACCTTCAGAAGCATAAAATGTGTCCTTAGTTTCTACATCTTGCTAGAAAAACAAGAGTTATTATTATTATTATTGTCATTATTATTATTACTTAAGATACCATTTCAAATAAGAGCTTGGTCTTCATTTACTGATTTGTAAAATCCAACCACTATAATGTACAACTATGCTTGCCTTCTGATCTGCTGTTACTGTACACTGAAATGTTATTCATTTGCTTAAAGTACTGTTGTATGGTGTCATTTGGATATTGTTATGTATGCACATTTATTAACTTAACTTACAAGAATATGTGAGTTAATAGTGATTAGACAACAAAATCTAGTACTGAGGAAATGTATTTTCCAGCCTTAAGAGTAAGAACAAACCTAAAAATAGGGAAAACCAGTTGTACAGAAATGAAAACCGCTAAAGATGAGATCAAACTTTTGTCATAAATACTAACATAAGAGCTGTGTTAAAGATCACCTTGCAATCTTATTAAAAAAAAGAAAACAGGATTCAAGCTGCTATTGCTTGTTTAATCCACGTTTATTAAGTAAAAACAAAAGACAAGTGCTTTCACTCTTGTCAGAGCTTCCTCAGATCTAAGTTATACGTATAAGTAACAAGTAATATATACTTTTCAATTTTCCATGTAAAAAGCATGTAAATTACAATGAAAGCAATAATCCAAGAGCACATAAACAGATCACTTTCAGTGACAGTGATTGGAACACTGGTACTTTGCATTTTTATTTTGACTGGTGCTGTTTACTCTAAGTAGAATCCCACTAGGTGTCTTTTAGTCAGTGTGATGTTTATAGTGACAAATAATGTAAACATCTAGTCCTGTATTTGTTATGGTAAATGATAATCAAACAGAAAGCAGTAGGATTTACTTTTGTGTGAAATACTGTGATGCTAGTGGGGAGGCGTATGGTGGTTATTTGAATTAAAAAAAGAATCACGCTGGTAAGGATAGAGGTGCAATTAGAACTTAACAACTACGTGTGAGTCTTGGAAGTATTTGAGAAAAAAAAATTATCCCCGGGGGGTTGTACCAGGAAAAGTCAAAAGGAAAAAAAAGTGTGAAGATGCATGTGTGTGTGTGTGTGTGTGTGTGTGTGTGTGTGTGTGTGTGTGTGTGTGTGTGTGTGTGTGTGTGTGTGTGTGTGTGTTTGTGTGTGTGTGTGTGTGTGTGTGTGTGTGTGTGTGTGTGTGTGTGTGAGTCTTTGAATTCCCAGTCTCAGAGCAGATAGGGGAGGGGAAATGATAAGGGTCAGAGATGGACCATACAAAAAGACATAGTCAAGACAAATTAAAAAAAAAAAGTGTTAGCTGCATGTGCAAAAATGTAAACACAAATACACAAATATCTTTGTATGTACGTGTGTATACACACACATATATACACACATCCACGCATGCGTATACATATATAAATACACATTCATACATACACATAAATATATGTAAATTTACATGCAGAAATATATGCACACATATACACATACTTATACACACACAAACAACTAAATACATATACAAATACAAACATGCATGCATATACAAGCATGTAGAGAACTATATGTAGATATATGTATATATAAATACACATGCATACATGTACACATACACAAATACAGACACATAAGCATAAACAAATACACTGATACATAAGTATGTGCACACAAAAATACTACATCAAACAGTAACTGTCCAACTAATACATAAAGGAAGTTGTGTAAAGTGACATCATGTGCCTCAGCTTGTGCTTAGCAAAAAATGATTGAAGAGCATTTTTACCCATTTCTGTTAATGAAGTAAAGGGCTTTGAAAGATCTCATTATGTTTGCATGTAACAATGTGGTAGTTCATTTTTCTGTTTAAACATCTCAAAATATGAACACTTAAAGTTGACATTAAAATAATTAGCAAATAATTAAAAGCATTACACAGGAAAAAAATTATTAAAATTCATTAAATAGGTCTAACAAACTAAATATGAATTTAATATATAAAATTAAACATCTTGTACTGGTACTGAAGATATCGAGAGAGCTTTAGAGTCTGTAGATTGGAACGAGTTTAAAACTTTAGAATCATTTGCATTTCCAGAACAATTTATTGGAGTATTAAATAAAAGCTGTATATAGCATATGCTAAAATTGGATCTTGCATTTCTCAAGGACAAAGCAAGGGTATCCCTTGTCCCCTGCACTATTTGCATTACTTATGGAATCCCTAGCTAATAGTATAATAAGCAATGAAAGATACTGATGTATTCCCAATTAACAAGTATTGTCAATATAAAATACAGCTTTATGCAGATATTTTATTAACTACAGTAGGTTTAAATTACTCAGTTGAAGAAAGAGGTGAGGAAATTGAAACATTTCAAGAGGGATTTTTGCTGAAATTTAGTAACAAAACAATCTTTAGTGTTAAATCATTTACTACATAGCAAGTTTCAAGATAAACATAAATATAATTGGGAAGGAATAGAACTTATTTAGAAATAAAAATCTATCAACCTGTGAGTAAGATTATTAATAATTTTGAAAAAATAACTGGTGTTACTTATTAAAAATAGAATAAGTGGTTTTTTTTTTTGTTTTTTTTTTTTTACTTTTGAGGATAGGTTAGCATTTATTAAAATTATTATATTACCCACAAGTTTATATGTATGTATGACCCTACTTAAGAAACTAAGACCCACCACTCTGTCTGCTGATCTCATCCCTGCAGAATACTTACAAAAGGCTGCAATTGCTATTGCATACCCCATTTCAATCTTGATCAACCAGATCATATCTAAAGCTACCATCCCCACTATATGGAAAATCTCCCATGTCATAACTCTTCTAAAGGGGGGCACCTCCACCGAACTGTCAAACTTTAGGCCCATCGCTATCTTGTCACCACTAGCTAAAATTATGGAGAAGTGTGTACATATACAGTTCAAGCACTACCTCACATAGAGCAAGCTTTTGTCCAATTCTCAGTATGGCTCTAGGCCAAATCACAGCACTACATCAGCCCTCCTCTCTTTCACTAACGTTATCAACCACAACTGTAACAATAAGAAACTATTGTCCACACTGTTTCTAGACCTTTCCAAGGCCTTTGACACGGTTGACCACAAAATGCTAATGAACACTTTGAAGGCCTTCACCTTAAACAATCATCTGTTTCAATGGTTTGAATCTTACCTGCAAGGCAGGCAACAGGCAGCCCTATGGCAGGACAAGCTACCATCACGCCTCCCCATCCAGCTAGGAGTCCCCCAGAGCTCTATATTAGGACCCCTCCTCTTCTATATCTTTATAAACGACTTTCATACAGTCATTCCAGATGCTACCTGCATTCAATATGTGGATGACTCCACTCTGATTTGTTCTACCACTTCCCCAGCTAACCTTTCCAGGCCTCCGCTGAAAATGGACATATACCCAGTTGGACTATCCCGGTTAACAAATTTAAATAAATAAATAAATAATACTTTTATATATATATATATATATATATATATATATATATATATATATATATATATATATTGCATTCAATAGCTTTAATACTTTTAAAGAAAATGAAAAACATGTTAACTTTATAATATGGTATGCTAAAAACCAAGAATTGCTTATAGAAATCATACAAAATTATGGGAATATAGAGGTATTAGCTTATTCTTTTACTTCAAATTGTAACTGTTATACTCTGAATAGACTCAGTTTCCACTAGACAATGGAAAACCATTCAGGACCATGTTATACTAAATTCTTATAAGTTTATCAGATATGATACATTAGAATTGTTTTCATCTGTTTAATAACATTTACCTTAGAAGGACATACATTTCAATCTTAAGACTCTGCATATATGAAATCAATTCTTAAAACAGTTAAGACATATGTTTTAGAACTCCATTAATATCAGAATGGAAATGTTTGTGCTTTTCCATTGCACATGCCTCTAGATTTAATTAAACTCAGAACAATGTTAAAATTAATTTACTAAAAAGGAATAGAATAGTGTTATGGTGTGATTGCTTTGAAAAAGGAAAAACTAAGCCACCAGAATATTTAATGAAAGATTATAAGCTAGATAAATCTGCTAACCAGTTAATATTATCAGTCAATAAGAAATTTAATGAATCTGTAGATACCAAGTGACGAGAAACAGAAAACTATACCCCCATTATATGAATATATGAATGCTATTATCTGAGGTAAATTAACCTACAGAGGAGGCTTGCCCAAATTATATAAGTTAATTATAAATAATTTTGATGCAAAATTCTGTAACTTTTTAGATAGTAGTAGACTGAGTGACTCAATAGATGGTAAGAATAAAACTTTACTTAAATCAGTTAGTCAAACTTCAAGTTTATACTGGAAAGTTTTTATGTAGAAATATATACATGGAATGTATTTCAGTTTGTTGGAGATGTAGTAAAGATGTAAAAGCTGATTGGACATGTTAATGCATTATGAAAAATTAAATGTACATTGGGAAGAGAAAGGTAAGTTTTTTAAGAGGTTATGGTCTGGTAATTGTGCTTTAACTAGATGAATAATACTAATGAATGTTTCTCTTCCTTTATCTGTAAAAGCCAAACAATATAAAATGTTCTGGAGTCTTCTGGTAGCAGCTATAAAAGTTATTACAAAATTTGGAAATCAAACTCAGTTCCTACATTCAAACAGTTTTTAAATTTAACAACAGTACTATGTAAAACTGAAAAAGAAGTTATCAGAGTAAGATCTGTAAATCATACTAAGAATTTTACTTGTTGGGATTGCCTTAAAATGTTGCTATTGACATACTAAAACTCTTAATGCATTAATTGTATAAAATTATCTTAATGACTCAATGTATTCCTAACATTGTACAACAGTATTTGATGTTGAATTTCTTCATTTCTGTGTATATATTGTAAATGTTAAATTAGTACAAATTCTTAAAAAAAAAATCATCACATTCTTAACTGTTTTGTACAATATAATCTAGCACATACTGAATGTCTTAAAGTGGAACAACTAGTAAAAAAGTATTACTTCAGTACTTAATGTGTCTTGCAATTGAATAAAGGCATATATATTTTTTTGTATTGAGCAATGTCAGCTCATTTTGGATTATTATCCGTTAAGGTACTGCACACCACATTATTTCATTTTGTCATACATCATAATTTGTGGCCTCAGAGACAAAAACATTTATGCAGTGGTGATAAAGTGGCAGCTGTGATTGCATGTCAGGCCACTCATTTTAATCTTTAATTTTCATATTAGTGTTCCCTGGATATTTGTCTATTACTGCTTTTAAGCTGTACGTTGCTACCAGTTGTAACAATGGTAATGCAACAAACAGTAATGGTGTTAATGACTGCAATCTTAAGTTATGGAATACATCTCTCTTTCCACAATTGTATGTTTTAAGAAATACCATTATAGAAATTAAATGCATACACTAGAAAATTGTCCTACATCACTCCCCTTTGTACTTTAATAACTTATACCCCTTAGAGTTAAACACTGACATGCATGTGAAGGTTAAATTGTAAGTAACAGAAATACTGCACATGAATCACAATAGGTCAGGATCAAATGTGTATCCGCTAAAGATAGGCTAGGCGATGGTGAGAGTGATTTTGAAGAGGGGCTATCACGAGAGCAGAATAGTGTGTTGATACAGGTGATCCTACAGACACTGGCCTGACGATGCTGTGGTACTGGGACCTTGTATGAGAGGTCCTGCTACATTTAGATGAATGCTGACATGGTCTGCATAAAATCTGCTGTGCTTGTTACCCTAAGCTATTTGCAGAACTTTCTTGAGGACTTTCTTGAGAAGCACTTATAGTCTCGTGATCTTGCCCCAAATGTCTGGACAGTAACCTGTCCTCTTCCCCTTCCAACACTGACTTCTGTTTGAATCTGTTATGTCCTAACTAGTTTACAAAGGTAGGTAGCTACAAATGCTTGACATGCCATCATACTATGCATCAGTGTAAGCAGGACATTAGCCCTATTTGCACCATTTCTGTGCAGTGCTGGAAATATTCATGTATTCCCTGAAGGTGTTTGACCATTTCCAGCTTACTCTCTCTGGCAGTGTTATGCGCCCTAAGAGTGTCAAGACACATTTGCAGCTAAGCAGCCAGTGCTTTACATGTTTCATGGGGTAGATGTGAGAAATTCCTGCACCTGTTGCCCCTTTGTAAAGGTGTCACTGTTACCTCCAAAATGTTGCCATTATTCTGAGAGTTTGTGTCTAGGTTTGGCGATAGTGGTGTAAACTTGTATGGGTTTTCTACCTGTACAAGCATA